>NC_053024.1:418585715-418625789 GCF_003073215.2 Triticum urartu
AGATGAGCAATCGCGATGTAATGCTTTACTTTATTACTAAGCGGTAGTGATAGTCGGAAGCATAAGATTGGCGAGACGACAACGATGCTACGATGGAGATCAAGGTGTCACGCCGGTGACGATGGTGATCACGGACGGTGCTTCGAAGATGGAGATCACAAGCACAAGATGATGATGGCCATATCATATCACTTATATTGATTGCATGTGATGTTTATCTTTTATGCATCTTATCTTGCTTTGATTGACGGTAGCATTAAGATGATCTCTCACTAATTATCAAGAAGTGTTCTCCCTGAGTATGCACCGTTGCGAAAGTTCTTCGTGCTGAGACACCACGTGATGATCGGGTGTGATAGGCTCTACGTTCAAATACAACGGGTGCAAAACAGTTGCACACGCGGAATACTCAGGTTATACTTGACGAGCCAAGCATATACAGATATGGCCTTGGAACACGGAGACCTGAAAGGTCGAGCGTGAATCATATAGTAGATATGATCAACATAGTGATGTTCACCAATGAAACTTCCATCTCACGTGATGATCGACATGGTTTAGTTGATTTGGATCACGTAATCACTAGATATTAGAGGGATGTCTATCTAAGTGGGAGTTCTTAAGTAATATGATTAATTGAACTTAAATTTATCATGAACTTAGTCCTGGTAGTATTTTGCAAATTATGTTGTAGATCAATCGCTCGCGTTGTTGCTTCCCTGTGTTTATTTTGATATGTTCCTAGAGAAAATTGTGTTGAAAGATGTTAGTAGCAAATATGCGGATTGGATCCGTGATCTGAGGTTTATCCTCATTGCTGCACAGAAGAATTATGTCCTTGATGCACCGCTAGGTGACGGACCTATTGCAGGAGCAGATGCAGACGTTATGAACGTTTGGCTAGCTCAATATGATGACTACTTGATAGTTTAGTGCACCATGCTTAATGTCTTAGAATCGGGACTTCAAAGACGTTTTGAACGTCATGGACCATATGAGATGTTCCAGGAATTGAAATTAATATTTCAAGCAAATACCCGAGTTAAGAGATAAAAGTCTCCAACAAGTTCTATAGCTAAAAGATGGAGGAGAATCGCTCAACTAGTGAGCATGTGCCCAGATTGTCTGAGTACAACAATCGCTTGAATCAAGTGGGAGTTAATCTTCCAGATAAAGATAGTGATTGACAGAATTCTCTAGTCACCATCACCAAGTTAGTAGAACTTTCGTGATGAACTATGATATGCAAGGGATAACGGAAACGATTCCCAAGCTCTTCGTATGCTGAAATTGACGAAGGTAGAAATCAAGAAAAACATCAAGTGTTGATGGTAGACAAGACCACTAGTTTCAAGAAAAGGGCAAAGGGAAGAAGGGGAACTTCAAGAAGAACAGCAAGCAAGTTGCTGCTCAAGTGAAGAAGCCCAAGTCTGGTCCTAAGCCTGAGACTAAGTGTTTCTACTGCAAAGGGACTGGTCACTGGAAGCGGAACTACCCCAAGTGATTGGCAGATAAGAAGGATGGCAAAGTGAACATAAGTATATTTGATATACATGTTATTGATGTGTACTTTACTAGTGTTTATAGCAACCCCTCAGTATTTGATACTAGTTCAGTTGCTAAGATTAGTAACTCGAAACGGGAGTTGCAGAATAAACAGAGACTAGTTAAGGGTGAAGTGACGATGTGTGTTGGAAGTGGTTCCAAGATTGATATGATCATCATCGCACACTCCCTATACTTTCGGGATTAGTGTTGAACCTGAATAAGTGTTATTTGGTGTTTGCGTTAAGCATGAATATGATTTGATCATGTTTATTGTAATACGGTTATTCATTTAAGTAAGAGAATAAATTGTTGTTCTGTTTACATGAATAAAACCTTATATGGTTACACACCCAATGAAAATAGTTCGTTGGATCTCGATCGTAGTGATACACATAATCATAATATTGAAACCAAAAGATGCAAAGTTAATAATGATAGTGCAACTTATTTGTAGCACTGCCGTTTAGGTCATATTGGTGTAAAGCGCATGAAGAAACTCCATGCTGATGGGATTTTGGAATCACTTGATTATGAATCACTTGATGCTTGCGAACCATGCCTCATGGGCAAGATGACTAAGACTCCGTTCTCCGGAGCGAGCAACTGACTTATTGGAAATAATACATACTGATGTATGCGGTCCGATGAGTGTTAAGGCTCACGGCAAGTATCGTTATTTTCTGAACTTCACAGATGATTTGAGCAGATATGGGTATATCTACTTGATGAAACATAAGTCTGAAACATTTGAAAAGTTCAAAGAATTTCAGAGTGAAGTGAAAAATCATCATAACAAGAAAAATAAAGTTTCTACGATCTGATCAGAGAAGAGTATTTGAGTTACGAGTTTGGCCTTCAATTAAAACAATGTGAAATAGTTTCACTACTCACGCCACCTGGAACACCATAGTGTAATGGTGTGTCCGAACGTCATAACCGTACTTTATTAGATATAGTGCGATCTATGATGTCTCTTACCGATCTACCACTATCGTTTTGGGGTTATGCATTAGAGACAGCTGCATTCACGTTAAATAGGGCACCATCTAAGTCCGTTGAGACGACACAATCTGAACTGTGGTTTGGCAAGAAACCAAAGTTGTCGTTTCTTAAAGTTTGGGGTTGTGATGCTTATATGAAAAAGTTTCATCCTAATAAGCTCAAACCCAAATCGGAGAAATATGTCTTCATAGGATACCCAAAGGAGACTGTTGGGTACACCTTCTATCACAAATCCGAAGGCAAGACTTTTGTTGCTAAAATTCGGAGTTTTTCTAGAGAAGGAGTTTCTCTCGAAAGAAGTGAGTGGGAGGAAAGTAGAACTTGAAGGTAATGTACCTTCTCCCTTATTGGAAAGTAGTTCATCACAGAAATCTGTTCTTGTGACTACTACACCAATTAGTGAGGAAGCTAATGATGATGATCATGTAACTTCAGATCAAGTTACTACCGAATCTCGTAGGTAAACCAGAGTGAGATCCGCACCAGAGTGGTACGGTAATCCTGTTCTGGAAGTCATGTTACTAGACCATGACGAACTTGCGAACTATGAGGAAGCGATGATGAGCCCAGATTCCGCGAAATGGTTTGAGGCCATGAAATCTGAGATATGATCCATGTATGAGAACAAAGTATGGACTTTGATGGATTTGCCCGATGATCGGCAAGCCATAGAAAATAAATGGATCTTCAAGAGGAAGACGGACGCTGATAGTAGTGTTACTATCTACAAAGCTAGAATTGTCGCAAAAGGTTTTCGACAAGTTCAAGGTGTTGACTACGATGTTTCTCACTCGTATCTATGCTTAAGTCTGTCCGAATCATGTTAGCAATTGCCGCATTTTATGAAATCTGGCAAATGGATAAACAAAACTGCATTCCTTAATGGATTTATTAAAGAAGAGTTGTATGTGATGCAACAAGAAGGTTTTGTCAATCCTAAAGGTGCTAACAAAATATGCAAGCTCCAGCGATCCATTTATGGACTGGTGCAAGCATCTCGGAGTTGGAATATACGCTTTGATAAGTTGATCAAAGCATATAGTTTTATACAGACTTGCGGTGAAGCCTGTATTTACAAGAAAGTGAGTGGGAGCACTACAGCATTTCTGATAAGTATATGTGAATGACATATTGTTGATCGGAAATAATGTAGAATTATTCTGCAAAGCATAAAGGAGTTTGAAAGGAGTTTTTCAAAGAAAGACCTCGGTGAAGCTGCTTACATATTGAGCATCAAGATCTATAGAGATAGATCAAGATGCTTGATAAGTTTTTCAATGAGTACATACCTTGACAAGATTTTGAAGTAGTTCAAAATGGAACAGTCAAAGAAAAGTTCTTGCCTGTGTTACAAGGTGTGAAGTTGAGTAAGACTCAAAGCCCGACCACGGCAGAAGATAGAAAGAGAATGAAAGTCATTCCCTATGCCTCAGCCATAGGTTCTATAAAGTATGCCATGCTGTGTACCAGATCTATTGTATACCCTACACTGTGTTAAGCAAGGGAGTACAATAGTGATCTAAGAGTAGATCACTGGACAGCGGTCAAAATTATCCTTAGTGGAATAAGGAAATATTTCTCAATTATGGAGGTGACAAAAAGGTTCGTCGTAAAAAGTTACGTCGATGCAAGTTTTGACACAGATCTGGATGACTCTAAGTCTCGATCTAGATACATATTGAAAGTGGGAGCAATAAGCTAGAGTAGCTCCGTGCAGAGCATTGTTGACATAGAAATTCGCAAAATACTTACGGATCTGAATGTGACAGACCCGTTGACTAAAATTATCTCACAAGCAAAACATGATCACACCTTAGTACTCTTTGGGTGTTAATCACATAGCGATGTGAACTAGATTATTGACTCTAGTAAACCCTTTGGGTGTTGGTCACATATCGATGTGAACTATGGGTGTTAATCACATGGTGATGTGAACTATTGCTGTTAAATCACATGGCGATGTGAACTAGATTATTGACTCTAGTGCAAGTGGGAGACTGAAGGAAATATGCCCTAGAGGCAATAATAAAGTTATTATTATTTCCTTATATCATGATAAATGTTTATTATTCATGCTAGAATTGTATTAACCGGAAACATAATACATGTGTGAATACATAGACAAACAAAGTGTCACTAGTATGCCTCTACTTGACTAGCTCGTTAATCAAAGATGGTTATGTTTCCTAACCATGAACAATGAGTTGTTATTTGATTAACGAGGTCACATCATTAGTTGAATGATCTGATTGACATGACCCATTCCATTAGCTTAGCACCCGATCGTTTAGTATGTTGCTATTGCTTTCTTCATGACTTATACATGTTCCTATGACTATGAGATTATGCAACTCCCGTTTGCCGGAGGAACACTTTGGTGCTACCAAACGTCACAACGTTACTGGGTGATTATAAAGGAGCATTACAGGTATCTCCAAAGGGTAATGTTGGGTTGGCGTATTTCGAGATTAGTTTTGTCTCGATTGTCGGAGAGGTATCTCTGGGGCCCTCTCGGTAATGCACATCACTAAGCCTTGCAAGCATTGCAACTAATGAGTAGTTTGGGATATGTATTACAGAACGAGTTAAAGAGACTTCCGGTAACGAGATTGAACTAGGTATTGGAATACCGACGATTCGAATCTGCGGGCAAGTAACATACCGATGACAAGGAAAAACGTATGTGTTATGCGGTCTGACCGATAAAGATTCGTAGAATATGTAGGAAGCCAATATGGGCATCCAGGTCCCGCTATTGTTTTATTGACGGAGAACGTGCCTCGTCATGTCTACATTGGTTCTCGAACCCGTAGGGTCCGCACGCTTAAGGTTACGATGACAGTTATATTATGAGTTTATGCATTTTGAATGTACCGAAGGTTGTTCGGAGTCCCGGATGTGATCACGGACATGACGAGGAGTCTCGAAATGGTCGAGAAATAAAGATTGATATATTGGAAGCCTATGTTTGGATATCGGAAGTGTTCCAGGTGAAATCGGGATTTTACCGGAGTACCGAGAAGGTTACCGGAACCCCCCGGGAGCTAAATGGGCCTTGATGGGCCTTAGTGGAAAGGAGAAAGGGGCAGCCCAAGGTGGCCGCACGCCTCCCCCCTTCCCCTAGTCCTATTAGGACTAGGAGAGGTGGCCGGCCCCCCTCTCTCTCTTTCCCCCCTCAAGGAATCCTATTCCAACTAGGATTGGGGGGAGAATCCTACTCCCAGAGAGTAGGACTCTCCTGGCGCGCCCCTTGGCCGGCCAGCCTCCCCCCTCTAGTCCTTTATATACTGAGGCAGAGGCACCCTAGAACACACAAGTTGATCCACGTGATCTATTCCTTAGCCGTGTGCGGTGCCCCCAGCCACCATAATCCTCGATAATACTGTAGCGGAGTTTAGGCGAAGCCCTGCTGCTGTAGTGCATCAAGATCGTCACCACGCCGTCGTGCTGACGGAACTCTTCCCCGACACTTTGCTGGATCGGAGTCCGGGGATCGTCATCGAGCTGAACGTGTGCTCGAACTCGGAGGTGCCGTAGTTTCGGTGCTTGATCGGTTGGATCGTGAAGACGTACGACTACTTCCTCTACGTTGTGTCAGCTTCCGCAGTCGGTCTGCGTTGGGTACGTAGACAACACTCTCCCCTCTCGTTGCTATGCATCACATGATCTTGCGTGTGCGTAGAAATTTTTTTGAAATTACTACGAAACCCAACAGCTTTTCCAAAAATTCCACAGAATTAATTATTTATCCAAATGCAATAATTCCAACTCCTAAATTCTTGTAATAATCCCACCTATTTATGGTGCAACTTTCATTCAAATCCAACAACCTTTTCTTCACTGTAAATATTTAAATGTGATTTTAAGCATTTAAATAAACCTTTGAAAACCCATTTCTCCTATTCTGCTACTCCAAATCCAAAACTAGGAATTTTCCCCTTCTTAGTTTTCAACCTAGTATTTAACAAAAATGAGTTGACATTTTTCTGAGCACTTTGGTTTTTCTGTTTTATTATTGCCTTATTTTCTCGTTATTATTTTGCGACGATAGATTGCGTTGCTGACGAAGGAGTTGGACCAGAAGACTTTGAAGACCCAGAAGACTTTGTTGAGCCAGGCAAGCAGCCCTTTGACCATGCCTATGAAACCCTTTTTATGCATTTCATATAGCACTTTATTATTGTTGCATCGGAATCATGATGAGATGGTAGCCACTTTGGTGGGTTGCCTTCATTTCCTCCTTGTTGATACTTGCATTGTGCATGACCCTACCTTCTTATGAGGGTTATGCCGGTGGGAGTAGATAGGATGCTAAAGTAGTTGCTACGCAAAAAGGGACGGGAATGTGCATGGTGATGGAGACAAAGTATTTTCAAAAGACTTTTCAAAAACCCCGTCGGGTGCCACTTATGCCCGAGGGAGATAATGAGATGGGTAACCACTTGATGACGAAGTGGTATACCGAGGCAAGTGTGTGTGTTGTTTTCAAACGGATTAGATTTAAGATTTGTCGACTGTCCCAACCTTACATGCGCAACCACTCTACCCTTGTATGGGAAAGGGCATTATTGATTACCTAGGCCGATACTAGCTTGGAGCCCGCATTACTAGTGACGGGAGAGTTGTTGGCGCTCTCTCGGGACGGGGTCGTGCCAGGTAGGGCGGCCAAGAACATTTTTATGGGGCACCGGACACACCGTTGGTACCCCGTGCCAGTTGGTATGTGATGAATATGGGAGCGAGGCTCCACCATTTTTAAAGTTGTGAAATTTGGGCATGGGGGTTACTACCAATCGAGTGGACTCCATGTTAGTGTCGTCTAGGGAAAGATAGTGATCGGGTGCTTACCCCGGGTACTTGAGGTACCGCGGGTCGTGGATGACACGGAAGCTCCGGATCTTGTGGGTAAAGTGTGCAACCTCTGCAGAGTGTAAAACTATTCGAATAGCCGTGTCCACGGTCAAGGACAGTTGGGCGGTGCTGCTTAAACTACGTCCACATGTTTACAAACCAGTGTGTGTGTTTGGATAAGTGGGAAGAACTACTTGGGTCAAGTCAAAGGACTTGACATGATTGAGTTGGGTTGATGCCCACTCTATTTATGTTGATATCTGTAACCTGCCCTCATGGTTACTTGAATTCTCCTTTTGCATGTCTTGCAAGTTGTTGAACATGTCATTACACTCAAAACTAGCTTTCCGCAAAGATTTACCTATATCATGCATTGTTGTACCTTGAACCAAAACATGGGTTGCTTGCGAGTACATTCAAAGTACTCATTGGCTTGCCACTGGTTATTTAATTGGCCAGGCATGGAAGAACAGGAGTTCGAAGAAGAGTTCTTTGAAGACGAACATGCGAACTAGGACGTTTCCCAGTCAGAATGCCTGTAGGGTTAAGGCAGATGGCATGGGTTCTACTTATCGACGAAGATTTCCGCTGCTTAAGTTTATTTGGTATTCAGCCCTTGTGGCTTTATCTATGTAAGACTTGACCAAATGGTCATAATTTGTGTAAGACGATATGTATGGATGTAAGACTCTTGTTATTCAGCTCTCTGTGTGTTCAGTGAGCATTGATCTCTGGGATCACTGTACACGTGCATTCGGTGATCACGACTTATGAGTCGGGGTCCCCACAGAGCTGGTATCAGAGCCATCCTGACTGTAGGAAGCCTTAGTTAGCATGGACGTTAGTTAGAGTGAGACTATCTCCAAAATTACCTATATACCTACGCATTCTAGTATATCCCAAACATGGGTCGTATCTCCTCTATTGACCCTTCCCTTTCCACTTTTGTAGATGGCCGTCGTACCCGAGGACCTCCTGACCACTGGATTTCCCGTGCTCCTTGAGGACAGCCTCAAGAAGTGCCAGTTCACTCGAGCCCCCACCTTTCTCCTATCACGAGCACTGGATCGACAGCACCGATGAAGAGTATCACGTGGAGGTAGTCGTGAGGGCGAACGACTCTCCGACAAGCTGGTTCTTTGAAGGACCACAGATGGCGACCCTGCTCCTCGCGTTGAGATTGCTGCACTCAAGGCGCTGACTCGCCTTCGAGATCTTCTGCCAGGATGGCAAGTGAGCCAGCACATCGTTACCTGCCTTATCGTAAGGAGGGTGATGACAGAGCAAGTGCGCACCAGCTCCACCCATGGACGAGGGGCTTCCCCTCCGTTTCCAGACCTACTTCAGCTTGTGTGCTGACAGTCTGGCACAACACTTGGCCTCGGAGTCGATGGAGCTTCGGAGGGAACTCCATGAGACCAAGGAACTCCTCCGCCTAGCTCAGACAAAGGCGGACAGGATCAAGAAGGATGGTGCACCCCCTGGACAGCCCGTTGTTGCCTATCGAGGCGGGCGACCCCCACAGGCTACGCATGCCAAGGGATCATCTCAGCCACGCCGTATGACGGCGAAGGAATATCGCAACCTCTTCATGGTGCCACCGGCGAAGCAGCACCGTGTTCAGCTCCTCCACTCCCCCATTCCCTCAAGTGACGAAGAAAAGACAGGATGAAGATGAGGAGGAAGACCCAGAGGAGCCGGATACGCGACCGAGCATTCCACCACTTAGACACCGTTCGGGACTAGGATGGGCCAGTCGCAACCCTTAGGTAGGATAGGTCGTGTACCCCTTGTGCGAAGTCGAGTCCATGTAATGGTTCAAATGAAACCATGTTGTGTTATGTTTGCTTTCAACTTGTTGATGGAAGACGTGCTTTCCTTCGGGAACTTGTAAACGACTACATCACCCATTTGGTCTTAATGCATGAGTGGCCTTCTGGCCCTTGCTTAACTTAAAATTGTGTCACGACCCACCCCCTCACTAGGCATTCCATCTATACTGCTTTCCCTCATCTTTCCCAATCATGAGACCTTGACCGCTCCAACAGGATGCCTGTTGTAACACGTACTGGTGCCTCTACTCAGCAGCAAGAAGCCGGAGCAGGAGCTAGTCAGGGACCAAACCCAAGGGCAGGCTCCACCACCGCCACCACCTCCAAACATGGACATGGCTCAGCTTCTCCAAGCCTTCAACGCCAAGCCAACACTGCAGCCCTCCAGATGATTGCTCAGGCTGTCAACCGCCAGCCGGGGGGAACGGCAATGGACGTTCCACGTTGGCAGAGTTCAAGAAGCATGCACCACCCACTCATCGAGACTGCTGAACCCCTGGATGCAGACGACTGGGTCCGCACCATTGAGGATCTGTTGGAACTAGTCGGCTGCACTGAAGACCGTGAGAGGTGGCATATGCTGCCACTGTCTCGGGGAACTGCCAGAGCTTGGTGGGATGGATTCAAGGTCATGCATGCTGGGCAAAACATCACTTGGAATGACTTCAAAGGCAGAATTCCGCAAGGCCCACATTCCTTCCGGAATCATGGCCATCAAGAAGCGTGAGTTCCGAGCCCTGAAGCAAGGAAGTAGCACTGTCAAGGAGTACATGCAGAAGTTCAGTGTTCTGTCTCAAGGTATGCTCCTGAGGATGTCAGCACTGATGCTGCCAAAAGAGAGCGCTTCATGGAAGGCCTTAACCAGACTCTGCAGTACTCGCTTGTTGTGTGTGACTGCCCAACCTTTCCTGATCTGGTGAACAAGGCACTCATGCTTGAGGACAAGCGACGTGCTTTGGATGATACCCGTAAGCGCAAGATGATCAGCAAGGGTAGCTCCAGCAACCAGAAGCCTCGCCCGTGGCAGCCAGCCCCGGTCAAGCCAACCTATCAGCAGCCAAGAGCCCCTGCACCCGCACCAACTATCAGCCTCAACAGTATGCCAACCCCAGGCCAGCTTCAACAACCCCAATAACAATGCCAGCAAGAGCAGCAACCCCAATCAAGTCACTTGCTTCGGATGTGGTCAGGCAGGACACTACTCCAAGTATTGCCCCAACAAGAAGCCCGACGCCCCGCGCCCCAATGCGCAGAACCCAGGGCAAGGCCGTGGAATGCCACCAAGGAACCAAGCTCCCCGCAACCCACCCAACAATGGCAAGGGTCGTGTGAATCATGTCACTGCAGAAGAAGCCCAGGAAGACCCGGTCGTGCTGGGTACGTTCCTTGTCAACTCAGCACCTGCAACTGTCTTGTTTGATTCTGGAGCCACGCATTCATTTGTCACCCAAAAGTTTGCATTAAAAAGTGGCATGACCCCTACACCCCTGAATAACCCTATGGTGGTACAAACCCCCGGAGCAGAGATGAGAGCCAAGATAGGATGTAAAGGAGTCGGGATTGTCATTAATGGGGTAGACTTCCTAGCAGATCCTTATCATCTTAAGATCACAAGGCTTGGATGTGATCTTAGGAATGAATTGGCTCATCAAGCACCAAGGCTTGTTAGATTGCGCCAACCGGACCATCACTGTAACCAATGACCAAGGAGTGAAGTTAAATTTGCCTCCAACCGCTCCTCTGCTCAAGCCAACCAAGTCAACTGTCTGACTGAAGTCGGATTGGAGCAAGTGCCGTGGTATGCGAATACCCCGATGTCTTTCCTGATGAGCTACCGGGAATGCCTCTGACCGAGACATTGAGTTCATCATCGAGCTCATACCCGGAGCAGGACCCATCTATAAGAAGCCTTATAGAATGGGATCGGAAGAGTTAGCAGAGTTGAAGAAGCAACTGGAAGAGCAGTTGAGGAAGGGATTTATCCGCCCTAGTGCCTCCCCTTGGGGATCACCTGTTCTGTTTGTGGCAAAGAAGGACGTGTACCATCCGCTTATGCATTGACTACCGCTCCCTCAATGAAGTTACAATCAAGAACAAGTATCCACTTCCCAAGATTGAAGATCTGTTTGATCAACTCAATGGGGCCAAGGTGTTCTCCAAGATTGACCTCAGATCTGGGTACTACCAGCTGAAAATCAGACCCCAAGATATTCCGAAGACGGCATTTGTAACCAGATATGGCCTGTATGAGTGCACGGTCATGTCCTTTGGATTGACCAATGCCCCAGCTTACTTCATGTATCTCATGAATAAGGTCTTCATGGAATATTTGGACAAGTTTGTCGTTGTCTTCATTGATGACATTCTTGTCTTCTCGAAGACGGAAGAAGAGCACGAGCAACACTTGAGGATGGTCCTAGACAAGCTTCGAGAGCACCAACTGTATGCCAAGTTCAGCAAGTGCGAATTTTGGCTGCTGAAGTTGGATTCTTGGGTCATGTTTTGACCTGAAGAAGGATTGTCGGTCGATCCCACTAAGATTGAAGCCGTGAACTGAATGGCAATCCCCAAGCAATGTGAAGGAAGTCAGAAGCTTCCTCGGACTCGCAGGATATTACCGCAAGTTCGTTGAAGGATTCTCAAGCATTGCCCGACCCATGACTCAGCTCTTGAAGAAGGACAAGAAGTTTGAATGGACGCCGAAGTGCGAAGAGAGCTTCCAGGAGCTGAAGAAGAGACTGACCACCGCCCCAGTTCTGGCCACACCAGATATACACAAGGAGTTTGTGATATATTGTGATGCGTCAAGAACCGGACTGGGAGGTGTTCTGATGCAAGAAGGCAGAGTCGTAGCTTACCTTTCAAGGCAACTACGGCCTCATGAAGAGAACTATGCTACTCATGACCTCGAGTTGGCAGCTGTAGTTCATGCCGGAAAACATGGCGACATTACCTCCTAGGGAAGCGGTGTGAGATATACACGGATCACAAAAGTCTGAAGTATATTTTCACTCAGAAGGAATTGAACATGAGGCAAAGAAGATGGCTAGAGTTGATCAAGGATTATGATCTTAGTGTTCAATACCACCCTGGAAAGGCTAATGTGGTAGCAGATGCATTAAGCAGGAAGGCTTGTTCCTTGAATGCTATGCTTAAGGCAGGCTACCCGCCTTGTATGTAGAACTTGAAAGCTTCGGGTTGGAACTGGTTGCACCAGGATTCTTAGCCAACCTTGAAGTCAAGCCTACCCTGATGGATGATATTAAGGAAGCTCAGAAGACACGAAAGTATTGAAGGCATCAAGAGGAAGATCAAGGCAGGCAAGGCCCCAGGATTCTCAGAGGATAAGCATTGAATTGTGTTGTTTGGGAATCGCATTTGCGTACCCAATAAGATTGAGCTCAAGAAATTGATCTTGCAAGAAGCTCAAGACACCCCGTATTCCATCCATCCTGGAGGGACCAAGATGTATCAAGACCTGAAGGAAAGATTTTGGTGGCACGGGATGAAAAGGGAGATTGCCACCTATGTTGCAAAGTGTGATGTATGCCAAAGGGTCAAAGCTGAATATCAGCGACCTGCTGGATTGCTCCAACCAGTCAAGGTACCCGAGTGGAAATGGATAAAGTCGGAATGGATTTCATCACTGGACTACCTAGGTCAAACAAGGGACATGACTCCATCTGGGTAATAGTCGATCATTTGACTAAAGTAGCCCATTTCATTCATGTGAAGACTACCTATGATGGCAACCAGCTAGCGACTCTATACATCAACAGAATCATAAGTCTTCATGGTATTCCCATGGAGATTGTGTCAGATCGAGGAACCTATTTTACCTCAAGGTTTTGGAAGAAGTTCCAAGAGGCCATGGGAACCAAGTTTTCCTTCAGCACTGCCTTCCACCCACAGACCGGAGGTCAGACAGAACGAGTGAATCAGATACTCGAAGACATGCTCCGAGCCTGTGTCTTAGCATATGGAGCTAGGTGGGAAGATTGCCTCCCTTTTGCTGAGTTTTCCTACAACAACAGTTATCAGTCAAGCCTTCAGATGGCACCATTTGAGGTATTGTACGGGCGCAAGTGCCGCACACCCCTCAATTGGTCAGAAACCGGAGAAGGACTAGTATTTGGGCCCGATATCCTCCGTGAAGCAGAAGAGCAAGTTCAGCTAGTCAGAGAGCAACTGAAGACCGCCAAGTCAGCAGAAGAGCTATGCTGACACTCGTCGCCGCAAGTAGACTTCCAAGTCGGAGACCATGTATACCTGCGAGTAACTCCTCTTAAGGGAACCAAGCGTTTCCACGTTAAGGGAAAGCTCGCACCAAGGTTTATCGGCCCCTTCGAGATCACCGCACGAGCGGAGAAGTGGCTTACCAGTTGGAACTGCCACCTGAACTATCCGATGTGCACAACGTATTCCACGTGTCACAACTCCGGAAGTGTCTCCAAGTTCCAGACAAACCTGATCTTTACAAGGACGTCGATCACCAAGCCATTGACCTTCAGCCGATTTGACCTACCGCGAGAGACCCATCTGTATTTTGGACGAGGCTGAACGACGCACTCGAAGCCGCACCATCAAGTACTTCAAGGTCCAGTGGAGCAACCACACTGAAGCAGAAGCAACCTGGGAACGTGAAGGACTACCTTAGATCCGAGTTTCCGTATCTCTTTAAAGCCTAGTTTAGGAATCTCGGGGACGAGATTCTTGTAAGGGGGGTAGGTCTGTCACACCCTGCATTTTGTAACATGTCATTTGCATTATTAAAGACATGAAAAAATTTGGACCAACAAAAACTTTTGCATTATTTGGCTTTTATTTGGAGTTGGTTTTCTCCGAGTGGTTTTTTTTTCAAGTGCTGTTTAAAGTCAACTAATCCACCTTTTGTACTTCATCTCCTTGCCCCAAACTTCTGCCCAATGATCATGCCATGTGTATAGTACAGTATAGTATTTTCCTACAAAAATAATTTGGCCAAATAGTATTTTCAAAATTTAGTTTTCCAAAAACCCCTGAGTTGAGGTTTGCACTACAAGTACTTGATTTGGGGTATGAAAAATATTTCAAAGAGTATATTTGAAACCTATTCGATATAGGATTCCCATAAACCACAAAAATATAATTTTAACAATTATTTTCCTATTTTATTTAAAAGCTTTTTCTTAAGGCTAGAAATGGTCTTTAATAGGGAAAAATTATTTTAATGTTTCAAAAATATTTGACAAAAATCAGGGAAACTCAGTGGACATATATTTTCCATATATAGGAGTTTCAACACATGGTCATGTTCAGAATATTGGACAAAACCTCCCAAAACTATTTCTGCCCATTTCAAGGATTTGAAATATTTCTATAGGAAATATTTTCATAAAAATCCAAGGAAAATCCATCAAGTCACAAATGCATATTGTGGTCACCTTGCAAATCCTCATCTCAATTAAGGTCAGTTTGGTTCACCAAAATGCACCAAAACCCTCTCTGACTAGAATCAAATTTGAACAACTTTGTACTACCAACTTTCTCTCCTTGACCCCAACTTTTGTGATCATGTTCATATGACCAAATGAGGCCACTACACCAAGTGGTGCATCAAGGAGAAATGATTTGATCAACTAGATCTGCACAAGTTCATTTCTGCTAATTTCTAGGGTTTACAAAAGTTGCATTGGCAACTTTTCCCAAATAAGCTCAAAATTGGTGGAAGACCCTAATTATATGTGTCATTCCACCCTGTGGAGTCTCATGGCAAACGGAAACCATCTACTTGCCCAAACCAGCATCAAACACCTTTTGCCACTTTACAAAAATCCCATTTTTGGCCTCTTCCACTAATCTCTGTAGGCTCAACTTTCTACCACGACCCCTCCTAGTCCCCCTCTAGCACATGTGAGCTTTGCTACCCGAGGAAGCAATGATGAAGGGGGGGAGAACCCCATTTTTCTTCTCTGGATAGTGGATTCCTCTATCTCTCTCTCTCAGCCTCCCTCTCTCCTCTCAGCCTTTCAGAGCATCCAAGGCACTCCCCAGCTTTTGCCCATGCCCCCTTCAGCTGCCAGACGCAAGTGGACGCGCGCGGACGCGGGAAAGCCGCGGATGCCGGCCAAAGTCGCGCTTTGGAGCGCCTGGCAGGGCACCCGACCGTTGACGTCGCGCCTCCCGGCCACCTCGAGCCTCCCCCGCGCGCCAGTCGATGCCCCTCGACGTCCGCTCCACGCCAGCAGGCCGCCCACTTGCTCCCGCGCCTTCCTCTCTCTCCTGCAGCTCGCGCCAGAACGCCGCCCCGTTCGGCCAATACTCGCGCCGCTCCTATGGCCCGTCTGTAGCTCGCCCCGCTCCTTCTCTCTCTCCCTGGCACCCTGGAACACTCTCACGAACACCCCCGAGCCCTCCATTCCCTCTCTAACGGACACCCAGCCGATCCCGCGGACACCCGTAGGCCGCGCCTAAGGTGGACCTCGGCCAGCCTATAAAAGGCGACCCCGAGCCTCTCTATCACTCCCTATCGCTCCCCCACACTCCTAATCCACCTCCCGCACCACCCATTTGTCCCTAGAGCTGCTCGAGCTCGAGATCGAGCTCGAGCTCCGCCGCCTCGGCTCGCCGGAGTTCGCGAGGTACAGGCCTCCCCCGCTCCTCCTCTGCCCAGATCTGGAGCCACCGCGCCCTACTGATCATTTCCCCCCTTGTCTCCCTCTCTGTAGCTGCCAGAAACGGCCGGAGTCACTGCCTCCCGAAGCTCCTCCGCCGCAGCTCCTCGTCGCCGGCGAACCAGCCACCCCCGCAGGCCAAGTCCACCACCCATCGACATGCGGCAGCCCCCTGAAGCCATCCCCGCACTCGCCGGAGCTCGCCGTGGCCTGCATCATCACTGGTGAGCACCGCGACCCCCCTGTCCACGGGTTAGTGATGACAGGTGGGCCCCGCCTGTCATCCTCTCCCTCGTTCCCATGCCCCTCTCTCTCTATCCTGCAGGCCCCGGGCCGTCAGGTTTCAAATGGGTGGGCGCGCGCGCTGTGCGCTGGCTCGGCTGGGTCGGCCCGCTGGCTGGGCCTGCTGCCCCGCAGCTGTTCTGGCCCGGCTAGGCACAGTGCCCTTTTTCTTTTTCTTTTCTGTGGCTTTTCCAAAAATTCCACAGAATTAATTATTTATCCAAATGCAATAATTCCAACTCCTAAATTCTTGTAATAATCCCACCTATTTATGGTGCAACTTTCATTCAAATCCAACAACCTTTTCTTCACTGTAAATATTTTAAATGTGATTTTAAGCATTTAAATAACCCTTTGAAAACCCATTTCTCCTATTCTGCTACTCCAAATCCAAAACTAGGAATTTTCCCTTCTTAGTTTTCAACCTAGTATTTAATAAAAATGAGTTGACATTTTTCTGAGCACTTTGGTTTTTCTGTTTTATTATTGCCTATTTTTCGTTATTATTTTGCGAATAGATTGCGTTGCTGACGAAGGAGTTGGACCAGAAGACTTTGAAGACCCAGAAGACTTTGTTGAGCCAGGCAAGCAGCCCTTTGACCATGCCTATGAAACCCTTTTTATGCATTTCATATAGCACTTTATTATTGTTGCATCGGAATCATGATGAGATGGTAAGCCACTTTGGTGGGTTGCCCTCCATTTCCTCCTTGTTGATACTTGCATTGTGCATGACCCTACCTTCTTATGAGGGTTATGCCGGTGGGAGTAGATAGGATGCTAAAGTAGTTGCTACGCAAAAAGGGACGGGAATGTGCATGGTGATGGAGACAAGGTATTTTCAAAAGACTTTTCAAAATCCCGTCGGGTGCCACTTATGCCCGAGGGAGATAATGAGATGGGTAACCACTTGATGACGAAGTGGTATACCGAGGCAAGTGTGTGTGTTGTTTTCAAAAGAGGATTAGATTTAAGATTTGTCGACTGTCCCAACTTACATGCGCAACCACTCTACCCTTGTATGGGAAAGGGCATTATTGATTAACCTAGGCCGATACTAGCTTGGAGCCCGCATTACTAGTGACGGGAGAGTTGTTGGTGCTCTCTCGGGACAGGGCTGTGCCAGGTAGGGTGGCCAAGAACATTTTTATGGGGCACCGGACACACCGTTGGTACCCCCTGCCAGTGGTATGTGATGAATATGGGAGCGAGGCTCCTCAATTTTAAGATGTGAAATGTTGGGCACGGGGGTTACTACCAATCGAGTGGACTCCATGTTAGTGTCGTCTAGGAAAAGATAGTGATCGGGTGCTTACCCCGGGTACTTGAGGTACCGCGGGTTGTGGATGACACGGAAGCTCCCCGGATCTTGTGGGTAAAGTGTGCAACCTCGGCAGAGTGTAAAACTATTCGAATAGCTGTGTCCACGGTCAAGGACAGTTGGGAGAGAGAGATTAACTACGTCCACATGTTTGCAAACCAGTGTGTGTGTTTGGATAAGTGGGAAGAGCTACTTGGCTCAAGTCCAGGGACTTGACATGACTGAGTTGGGTTGATGCCCGCTCTATTTATGTTGATATTCTGTAACCTGCCCTCGTGGTTACTTGAATTCTCCTTTTGCATGTCTTGCAAGTTGTTGAACATGTCATTACACTCAAAACTAGCTTTCCGCAAAGATTTACCTATATCATGCATTGTTGTACCTTGAACCAAAACATGGGTTGCTTGCGAGTACATTCAAAGTACTCATTGGCTTGCCACTGGTTATTTAATTGGCCAGGCATGGAAGAACAGGAGTTCGAAGAAGAGTTCTTTGAAGACGAACATGCGAACTAGGACGTTTCCCAGTCAGAATGCCTGTAGGGTTAAGGCAGATGGCATGGGTTCTACTTATCGACGAAGATTTCCGCTGCTTAAGTTTATTTGGTATTCAGCCCTTGTGGCTTTATCTATGTAAGACTTGACCATAATGGTCATAATTTGTGTAAGACGATATGTATGGATGTAAGACTCTTGTTATTCAGCTTCTGTGTGTTCAGTGAGCATTGATCTCTGGGATCACTGTACACGTGCATTCGGTGATCACGACTTATGAGTCGGGGTCCCCACAGAGCTGGTATCAGAGCCATCCTGACTGTAGGAAGCCTTAGTTAGCATGGACGTTAGTTAGAGTGAGACTATCTCAAATTACCTATATACCTACGCATTCTAGTAATATCCCAAACATGGGTCGTATCTCCTCTATTGACCCTTCCCTTTCCACTTTTGTAGATGGCCGTCGTACCCGAGGACCTCCTGACCACTGGATTTCCCGTGCTCCTTGAGGACAGCCTCAAGAAGTGCCAGTTCACTCGAGCCCCCACCTTCTCCTATCACGAGCACTGGATCGACAGCACCATGAAGGAGTATCACGTGGAGGTAGTCGTGAGGGCGAACGACTCTCCGACAAGCTGGTTCTTTGAAGGACCACAGATGGCGACCCTGCTCCTCGCCGTTGAGATTGCTGCACTCAAGGCGCTGACTCGCCTTCGAGATCTTCTGCCAGGGATGGCAAGTGAGCCAGCCACTCGTTACCTACCTTATCGTAAGGAGGGTGATGACGAGAGCAGCGCACCAGCTCCACCCATGGACGAGGGGCTTCCCCTCCGTTTCCAGACCTACTTCAGCTTGTGTGCTGATAGTCCTGGCACACACTTGGCCTCGGAGTCGATGGAGCTTCGGAGGGAACTCCATGAGACCAAGGAACTCCTCCGCCTAGCTCAGACAAAGGCGGACAGGATCAAGAAGGATGGTGCACCCCCTGGACAGCCCGTTGTTGCCTATCGAGGCGGGCGACCCCCACAGGCTACGCATGCCAAGGGATCATCTCAGCCACGCCATATGACGGTGAAGGAATATCGCAACCTCTTCATGGTGCCACCGGCGAAGCAGCGCCGTGTTCAGCTCCTCCACTCCCCCATTCCCTCAAGTGACGAAGATACTGATACAGATGAAGATGAGGAGGAAGACCCAGAGGAGCCGGACTACGCGACCGAGCATTCCACCACTTAGACACCGTTCTGGACTAGGATGGGCCAGTCCGCAACCCTTAAGGTAGGAAAGGTCGTGTACCCCTTGTGTGAAGTCGAGTCCATGTAATGGTTCAAATGAAACCATGTTGTGTTATGTTTGCTTTCAACTTGTTTTGATGGAAGACGTGCTTTCCTTCGGGAACTTGTAAACGACTACATCACCCATTTGGTCTCAATGCATGAGTTTGGCCCTTCTGGCCCTTGCTTAACTTAAAATTGTGTCACGCCCACCCCCCTCACTAGGCATTCCATCTATACTGCTTTCCCTCATCTTTCCCAATCATGAGACCTTGACCGCTCCAACAGGATGCCTGTTGTAACACGTATTGGTGCCTCTACTCAGCAGCAAGAAGCCGGAGCAGGAGCTAGTCGGGACCAAACCCAAGGGCAAGCTCCACCACCGCCACCACCTCCAAACATGGACATGGCTCAGCTTCTCCAAGCCTTCCGAGAGGAACGCCAAGCCAACACTGCAGCCCTCCAGATGATTGCTCAAGCTGTCAACCGCCAGCCGGCGGGGAACGGCAATGGACGTTCCACGTTGGCGAGTTCAAGAAGCATGCACCACCCACCTTCATCGAGACTGCTGAACCCCTGGATGCAGACGACTGGGTCCGCACCATTGAGGATCTGTTTGGAACTAGTCGGCTGCACTGAAGACCGGTGAGAAGGTGGCATATGCTGCCACTGTCTCGGGGGAACTGCCAGAGCTTGGTGGGATGGATTCAAGGTCATGCATGCTGGGCAAAACATCACTTGGAATGACTTCAAGGCAGAATTCCGCAAGGCCCACATTCCTTCCGGAATCATGGCCATCAAGAAGCGTGAGTTCCGAGCCCTGAAGCAAGGAAGTAGCACTGTCAAGGAGTACATGCAGAAGTTTCAGTGTTCTGTCAGGTATGCTCCTGAAGGATGTCAGCACTGATGCTGCCAAAAGAGAGCGCTTCATGGAAGGCCTTAACCAGACTCTGCAGTACTCGCTTGTTGTGTGTGACTGCCAACCTTTCCTGATCTGGTTAACAAGGCACTCATGCTTGAGGACAAGCGACGTGCTTTGGATGATACCCGTAAGCGCAAGATGATCAGCAAGGGTAGCTCCAGCAACCAGAAAGCCTCGCCCGTGGCAGCCAGCCCCGGTCAAGCCAACCTATCACAGCCAAGAGCCCTGCACCCCGCACCAACTATCAGCCTCAACAGTATGCCAATGTACCCCGAGACCGATGTGCCAGGTGTCATCCAGTTATTCGCTGTTGTTGTGTTGTCATTGCTTGCGTGTCATGCATTGCATATCATGTCATCATGTGCATTTCATTTGCATACGTGTTCGTCTCATGCATCCGAGCATTTTCCCCGTTGTCAGTTTTGCATTCCGGCGCTTCGTTCTCCTCCGGTGGTCATTTCTACCTTCCTTTCATGTGTGGGGGTTAAACATTTCCGGATTGGACCGAGACTTGTCATGCGGCCTTGGTTTACTACCGGTAGACCGCCTGTCAAGTTTCGTACCATTTGGACTTTGTTTGATGCTCCAACGGTTAACCGAGGGACCGAAAAGGCCTCGTGTGTGTTGCAGCCCAACACCCTTCCAAAGTGGCCCAAAACCCACCTAAACCTCCTCCATCATCTCGGTCGTTCGATCACGATCGCGTGGCCGAAAACCGCACCTCGTTTGGACTCTCCTAGCTCCCTCTACCTATAAATATGTGCACCATGTTCATTTTCGCGGACGAAACCCTAGCCTCTTCTCCACCGCGCCGCCGGACACGTCCGGGCGGAGCCGGACATGTCCACCGCCGCACTGCCACCTCACCCGGACCAATCCGGAGTCGCCACGTCATCGCTGCCGCCGCCCTCGCCCACTCACATCGCGCCACCTGTCGCCGCCACTTCCCACCGCCGCCGCGGCCCGCGGAGCCCATCCAGGGCCCGCGCTGGCCCATCTCACCGCCGCCGCTGCCCTGCGGGAGCCTGCACCCGCAACCTCGCCGGATCTTCGCGCCGCCCTCATGACCGTCGCCGGCGACCAACCCCGGCGACCGGAGCTCGCTGCCGCCGCTTTTTCTCCCTCCGCTGCTCGCGCCAGAGGTCGCCGGAGCCGCGCCCCCATCTCCGGCAACGGCCGCCTCCCGCCTCTGCCTCTCCGCCGCAGGAGCTCGCCGCTCCGCCGCGTCACCCTCCGGCGCCTCCATGCATCACCGGAGTTCGCCCCGCCGCCTCGTCCTTCGAACCGCCGCCCGCCGGCAGCCTTCCTCCGCCGCCCCGCGCCGGGATCCGGCCGGATCCGGCGAGATCCGGCCCGGATCCGCCATCTCCGGCGAGTTCCATCTCTCTCCCCGCCATCTCCGGCGAGAACCGCGCCGGTGACCCTCGGATTCCGTGAAGTTGAGTTTTCACGGAGGTATAATTTCACTAAGTCCCCGAAATTCCCAGATATGCCCATGTTTATCGTGCCGTAACTTTGCATCCGGAGATCCGTTTTGGGCTTATAGCATATCGAAATGTTCGTCTCAGAGAGGACATCATTTCATCTCATTGCATCATTTTCATTTGAGTTCATCTTGATGAACGAAATGCTGTTGGAAGAGTGCTAGTTGAGATAATTGTCAGGTCTGCTGCTCCATTTAGATATTTGTCATTTTTGCCATGGTTATTGTGTGCATGATATGCCCATGAGCCCTACATGTGTTTTGTTATATGTTTTGCCATCTATTCAGAGGTGCGACCCATGTATTTTTGTGATGTGTGTGGTGACTAGCACAAGCTTGCAAAGTGGTGCACTTGTTAATGCTGATTTCAGGGACTTAGCATTTCCACCAAGTCCTTGGTCTGTTTATCTCATTATGCCATATGTTCATGTTGTTTGCTAGTGATCTGTGCCTCTTTTGAGGATGATCAGTAAGGATGTTTTGTTAATCTTGTAGTGCTCTATCCATCCATGTCTTTGTTTGCATTTATGGAGCAATCTAGCTTGAGTCAATCGAGCTCTACTTTTGCTATTTCGTGAATCTGGGCAGATTGTCTACCAGCGATTTTGCCGAGGATGTTGTAGTTGATCCGTGCATGCTATGTTATTGTTCTTGCCATGTCTAGCTTGTATTTTGTGTATTCTTGATGGGTGTATTATTAGATTGTCATGACTTGCTCTGTAGTGAGTGCATCGAGCTCGTAAACATGCCTACTTGATATCTGATTTGCATGCTCCAGTTTTTCACTAAGTCTGTGATCTGATTATGTTTTTGCCATGTTCACATGCTTGCAAATGTTTTCTCTGATCCCTTTTGGCTCAAGGTCACTAAGGGACTTTTGTTAAGCTCTTTGAGTAGCTCCATGCCATTCTTTTCTTTGCCATGTTCAGGCCCTGTAGCATATAGTTTTCATGCTCCAAAGTGTGCTACCTGATTTGAAATTCCAGACAAGTGTTAATTTCACTAAGTCTGAAACCTGTTTATCAATTGCTCTTTTGCCATGCTTGTTTGAACCTGTTAATGGATGAATTGGCCGTAGCTCAGTGTTCATCTTTGTTAAGCATCTTGAGTGGATCCCTGCCATGTATTTTGTTGCCATGTTTGGTGCTGTAGCATGTTCATCTTGTTGCATTTAGATGACTACTTGTTGTAAATCGCAGACCGGTGTCATATTTGAATTGCTTGCCATTTCCAAACCGTAACTCCGATTCCGGTGATCTTTATATCGTTTTCAAGCGATTTCATCTACCTTTCCAGTGGCACACTTGGATTTCCAAGTTGAGGCCAGGTTTTTCATTCCCTTGCAAATCATGCATATGCATCGCATACCGCATCCCGCATATCATACCATGTTCATGTGTTGGTTGTTTACTATGTTGTGTGCTTCTTTCCGGTGGTTTTTCTTCGGGTTGGTTCCGAGTAACATCGCGTTTGTGAGGATTCGTTCGACTACGTCCGTTTGTCTTCTTCATGGACTCGTTCTTCTTCCTTGCGGGATTTCAGGCAAGATGACCATACCCTCGAAATCACTTCTATCTTTGCTTGCTTAGTTGCTCGCTCTTTTGCTATGCCTATGCTGCGATACCTACCACTTGCTTATCATGCCTCCCATATTGTTGAACCAAGCCTCTAACCCACCTTGTCCTAGCAAACCGTTGATTTGGCTATGTTACCGCTTTGCTCAGCCCCTCTTATAGCGTTGTTAGTTGCAGGTGAAGATTGAAGTTTGTTCCTTGTTGGAACATGGAGATGTTGTTCCTTGTTGGAACATGTTTACTTGTTGGGATATCACAATATATCTTATTTAATTAATGCATCTATATACTTGGTAAAGGGTGGAAGGCTCGGCCTTATGCCTGGTGTTTTGTTCCACTCTTGCCGCCCTAGTTTCCGTCATATCGGTGTTATGTTCCCGGATTTTGCGTTCCTTACGCGGTTGGGTTATAATGGGAACCCCTTGACAGTTCGCTTTGAATAAAACTCCTCCAGCAAGGCCCAACCTTGGTTTTACCATTCGCCACCTAGCCTTTTTCCCTTGGGAGTCGCGCATCCCGAGGGTCATCTTTATTTTAACCCCCCCGGGCCAGTGCTTGTCTAAGTGTTGGTCCGAAATGGGCAGCCTGCGGGGCCACCTCGGGGAAACTTGAGGGCTGGTTTTACTCGTAGCTTGACCTATCCGGTGTTGCCCTGAGAACGAGATATGTGCAGCTCCCATCAGGATGTCGGCGCATCGGGCGGCTTTGCTGGACTTGTTTTACCATTGTCGAGGATGTCTTGAAGAACCGGGATACCGAGTCTGATCGGAATGTCTCGGGAGGAGGTCTATTCCTTCGTTGACCGTGAGAGCTTGTCATGGGCTAAGTTGGGACACCCCTGCAGGGATTTGAACTTTCGAAAGCCGTGCCCGCGGTTATGGGCAGATGGGAATTTGTTAATGTCCGGTTGTAGAAAACCTGAAGTTGACCTTAATTAAAAATGCATCAACCGCGTGTGTAACCGTGATGGTCTCTTTCCGGCGGAGTCCGGGAAGTGAACACGGTGTTGGAGTTATGCTTGACGTAGGTTGTTCTAGGATCACTTCTTGATCATATTTCTCGACCGTGCTTTGCCTTCTCTTCTCGCTACTTTTGCATATGTTAGCCACCATATATGCTAGTCGCTTGCTGCTGCTCCACCTCATACCTTTACCTTACCCATAAGCTTAACTAGTCTTGATCGCGAGGGTGTGAGATTGCTGAGTCCCCGTGGCTCACAGATACTTCCAAAACCAGCTTGCAGGTGCCGATGATGCCATTCCAGGTGACGCAACCAAGCTCGGGAGGATCTCGATGAAGATCTTGTCCTTTGTGTCGTTTTGTTCTAGTTGATCAGTAATGGAGCCCAGTTGGGGTCGACCGGGGACCTTGTCGCATTTGGGGTTCTTCTTTTATTTTGCTTCCGTAGTCGGACCTTGATTGTATTTGGATGTTGTAATGCTTTATTCATGTATTGTGTGAAGTGGCAATTGTAAGCCAACTATGTATCTCTTTCCCTTATGTATGACAAGGGTTGTGTGAAGATTACCTCTCTTGCGACATTGCTTTCAGTGCGGTTATGCCTCTAAGTCATGCGTCGACACGTGGGAGATATAGCCGCATCGAGGGTGTTACAAGTTGGTATCAGAGCCTTCCCCGACCTTAGGAGCCCCATTGCTTGATCGTTTTTAGCGGCCGAGTTGTGTCTAGAAAAATGTTTTGAGTCATATAGGAATTATATATCGGAGAGTTTAGGAATTCTTTTTACTTCCCAGTCTCCTCATCGCTCTGGTAAGGCATCCTGACGTAGAGTTTTGACTCTTCTCTTCTCAAATTTTCACAAATTTCTTTTTAGGATCACGCGGGTATCTTGGAATCATTCCGATGGTTTTATGATGAGAACATTGTCTTGGTGCCTCCTGTCAGGGGTTTTGTGGAAGTGTCCCGGGGAGTTGAGCTCTGAGGTGTTGTCGTCATAATTTTATCGTTGCAGTTCTGGAATACCTGAGTCTAGTATGCCGACATCGAAAATCTCTTTTATGCAGTTCGTTGGTGAGATAACCTCGACGCCACCCAGTACTGGGGCGGGAGTTCGGGAGTATCGCCATAACTCGTATAACGGATGCTTTTCGAAGGTTGAGGTAGATGATTTCCGAAGGTTTCTTGGTTATGTGTTGAAGGATGGATACAGCTGGATGTAGGATTTGCTACTTTTGGGTGAGATATTATGCTTCCCCTGTATCCCCAACACCTGATTGCATAACCGGAAAATTTCGGGAGTTTCATAAGTGGGAATTCAAGTAGCTCTTAGGATATCTTTCCGACAGATGTATGATATAAAATTGGGGTTCGACGTCTAGTGGTCCGCCTATTCACGGTCGGTTTTACAGTGGTCTCGTTGTGTCTTAAAGAGTCCTTGGCTATGCCGACTCGGGGACGCTTCGTATGTCATGTGCACTGCCTTGTACATGATGGTGCTGTACGCTCGAGCCCGTGTAGGCCCCACCACGAAAACTTCGGACGAAATCTCTATCATATGTTTGTTCTGGCTTATTCCGCAAGCCAATCCTTTGTTTTTGTTTTGAGTTGTGGTATTCGAGTTGCTTCGAAGTCAAATGTTGATTCCATACCTTTCCCAAATGGTGTTCTCATACTCCGATGTGGATACCAATCCTTCTTGATCATCAAGATTGTCTTGTCAATCCTTTTCACCGGCGTGTTTTCTCTTCAAGTGGATCCGACTCATTTCGACTTCCGCAAGATCAATATCCAGTTTTTTTTCAACGGTGCTTGTTTCATCCATCTCAAAGTTGCCTTTGTTTTTACCACTCCTACCCCCCTTTTTCTTCGAAGGACTCATATATCTCAATCAGTATCATTTTATTCTTGTGAAAGTCTCTCTTTTCCTTTTCGTCAAACCGGTGATTCTCACGAAGAGTATAACGGAGCCTCAAGTTCGTCATTCTTCATTCCTTTCATCTACGGTGGATTAAATTCAAGTTTTCTGTGTTGATCATATTCTTTCCTTGTTTCAAATGCCTTCTCATGCCGGTGCACCTTATATTCAGTCATTTCTCGCTATTCAATTGTTCCACAGTGCTCAATATATCTCAGAAGGCTCATCTTTTCATTCAAGATCAGTTGAACCTATTTCGAGGTTGTTATCTCATTCTAGCCATTTAAATCTTACCGGTGCTTTCTCTCTTTTAAATCGTTCCACGGTGTATCTTTCGAGTGGGCCCTAACCCACAGGTCTTTTTCCAGGATCTTACCTGACTCTTCTTATTTTCCCGGAGCTTCTCAATTATTTTCAAAGTTTGACGTAAGAATGAGTTATCATCAGTCAAATGTCTTCTCCAAGATCTGTCAAATTCTTTTCATCGTTGGCTCAACCTCTTCACGGTTGATTCTTTCGGAGTATCTCAACAATTCACGGTGGTGTTTCTCGTCGTAATTCTCAGATTATGAAGACCGAAGAAGAATTTTCTCTCAATCTTGCTCCATTCTCTTCAAGATTCGTGATTCTAGCTTGTTGCCATCCTCTCATAATTGTTTTTGATTGTGAGAATTCTTTTCACCTATCCGGAGCAATTCAAGAGTCTTTTCAGTTTGATTATCCGGAGTCCATCATCTGAGATTTATTCATTCTCGGCTTTCAGCTATGGTTCTCCAAAATCTTACTAGTGCTTCGTTCAAGTAATCTATAATCAGTTCATGATCCCTTCGTTCTCTTGTCTCTAAATTCTCTCAAGCATCTTCATTCATTTGCTAATTCTTCCCGGTGTTTCGTTATCTTCTCTTCGTTCATTTTCAATTCTTATGGTGGTTCGTTCAAGATTTGTCTTCTTATCAATTTATTCGTTCTTCCAAATTCCTACCGGTGGTTCGGGGAAGACATTCTCAAGTTTATGTTATATCTCTCTTAATCTTGTCTACGAGAATAAGTAATATGTCGAATCCATTGTTTGTCATCAATTTAATTGATGAAGGATAAGCATAATATAATTCTCATTCTTGTTTCATCGAGTTTGTTCAATTCCTGTTTTTCCGGAGTGGTTCATCATACTTATTCTGGGTTTCAAGTGCTCATCTTTCTTTCCCGGAGTTCCAAGTTCTCTCAATTATTTCATCGCAAGATCCATTTAAATCATTGCAAGGTTTCAACCTTATTCTTTTCATCCTCCATTTTGATTGATCATTTCTTTTATTTCCGGAGTTCTCATGAAAGTTTTACATGATGGTTCATCAAGGATTTATATTCCTTCTCGAAGTGTTCATCAAGATTCTTTTCTAAGGAACTCAAGCTTTCTTCATATTGTAATCCGGAGTGCATTTCTGTCTACCGTATCATTGGAGGTGGTATTATGTCATTCTTGATAATTTGAGTTCATGTTTTCATGATTCACATGTTGTCAAGATTGGGATATTTTAAATCCATCAATCTCGTCATGGGAGCTATCTTGGATTATATTTCACCTTAAGCCTTCCCTAAGGTTTGTTGCTATGATGGTGCTTATAAAGGATCCAAGTTCTTCATTTATCTTTTCCGGTGCGATATACTTTCTCGTCAATTTGTTCATATCAATCCAATTCTTTTCCCGTGAGTGGTAGGTTGTCACCTCATAATTTGAGTTGTATTCCATAAGACCATATCAAGCTTATTCTTTTCGTTGTTGGTTTTCCAACAACTCCGTTCTAGCATTTGTGGTAACCGTGCTCTCTCAAGATCTTGTTTCCCTATCGGTGTGTTTTCAATTTTGTTCATCTCCGTTGTATTCTTTTCTCGTATTTGCTTAACCTCTTCAAGGTTCGTAGTTTCACTCGTTTGTCAAAGAAGCAACTTAGTTTTACCTCTTCTTTTTTCTTTTTCTGTCTCCGTTGTTCCTCTCGCACATAACATGAATGATATGATATGCCATTGCATGACCACGCAAGGCAATACACGCGGCCAACAGAATAATCTGGACGACACTTGCACAATAACCGGTGTATTCTAAGATCTCGTGACGAGATCGTCTCCAGCATATCGTCTCTCTCGTCCGTAGTGGTGGAGTGTTGTAACTGGTCTCGGGGCGTCACGCAGACCAACACACCGATCGATTGCGACGAAAGGGAGTTCGGGTCTCGGGATTCGCAGAGTGAATTACTGATCACGGATGGGGTACAATGTCGCGATTCGCTGGCATGTGCAATAGAAGCAGGGGTGAAATCCAAGAGGCTTATGCTTTTCATGTTCATGAAAACTGAGTGAAACTAACGATAGCTTGATGAGTGTTAACATGCAAGTACTGGAGTAACAAAGATATGTTCACAAGATCGGATGATGTGAACCAAAATATTGAAACGTAGTTCATCGTCACCGACTTCCATGCAAGGGACCACCGCCAAAGATCGTCTGTAGATGTAGGCACGGTTCACCGCTTGTCAGTTTGAGAACACATTCACTCGGCTGCAGCGCTATCATCGGAGGTCTCTGTTCCTGGGGTGAAAACCCAATATCTTACAACCCGATTCACTATTGTGATGATATAGCGTGTGGTGATGATAGAGTCCTCATGGATATTACCGGATTGCGAACATCCAGATTATGAGAGCGCTGATCGAATCCAATGCCAGACTGCAGGAAAAGAATTGGATGATTATGTATCAAATTGCGAAAGTACCCTATCGCACTCGGGGTAAGATACATATCGTAAAACACTATGATCCCTTATAGTCAGAGACAAGCCTATCATGTACAGCACAAGCCTTAGGTGATTGTCGTAGAGACGCATTGAATAGTAGAACTATTACTAAGTTGATGATACGTCTCCCCATGACAGCGAGATTGGATGGATTTATAAAAAATTCCGCCGTATCGCTTGGTAGCACAAACAGGCCTCTCGATGATGATGTAGAAATCATGTAGACACTCAAGTACTCAAGCAGAAATGACAATACATAAACACAGTGGCTCCATGATCGCTGTACGAAACACCAGAACATACGCTCAACTGCCGGCACTTACTCACATCTATATGTTGAACGAAGCTTCTTAGTCTCGGCTAGAAGTAGATACGATCTTGGATGAACATTCGACGAAGACTATAAATCCTGATGAACCATCATGATATCACGAAAGCTTTCATGGTAGGGCCACGAAAACCGCCGGAAATAAACCGCCCATATCTGGTTTCTAGATCGACAAACTGTCGCAGTGATGCTCCCTCTAAGAATAAGGTTTGAAGCCCGCTATGTAGGACATATGACGTTTAGCAACACATGAAGTGCCCGTTTTTTTTTTCGGCGGACGAAACCTAGCCTCTTCTTTCTCACACCGCGCCGCCGAACAGTCGGGCGGAGCGGCATGTCCATCGCCCGCACTGCCACTAGTTGCGCCCTCCCACAGCACGTACCGGTCGCCTTCCTCACTCCCGCCCTGCAGTCCCGCCCAGGCACCCTAATTTCTGATCGTTGCCACATCTTCTATCGTTAGTGCCCACTGACCACCCGGGCAGCCTCCCCCTCACCGTTCGCGTGTAGAAGCTTGGGCACGCATGGCGGATCCATGATTGAATAGAGGAAGTGGAAAAGATCAGGAGGATCTGGAAAAGACGGGTAGGGATGAGCTACACCGTTGGAACGATGTAAAGAGAGAAAGCACCCGTGAACACTTTTAAATTGGCAGAAGACGGATTAACAACGGAATGGTTAACCTGATTTTGATGAAAGATAGCTCTAGTCCAATATTGAGCATCTGTGGGAGCAAGTGACTAAGCACGGAAATGCTGATCCTAGTGCGGATGAAAGGCATGATGCATGGACGAAGTACCTATACAAGAAAACTTGAAGCCTTAATCCGTAATAAGGGAAGGCTGCGTTGAGACCGTTATATTCGTCGGAGCAATGACCGGTTTGAAGAAAGAAAGAGACGACTTCACAAGAAAAAATGACACTTGATTGAGAATATTTGAAGAAGAAGGTGGGTAGAAAAACAGGCAGCCTTGGAGCGCGAGGAAAGAAACCCATCCGGCCCGCGCTAAAAAGGTGGGATCTGGATGGCAGCCAGATCAATATGGTGGCATACTAGGAAGAAGAACGGGCCTTGAAAGGGATTGGAATAATGATGAGAAAGATTATAATACATAGCGCTGAAACATTTGGGAAGGGTGGATGGAGATAAATTAAGGTGATGGAACACTAGGCGTGAAGTGTAGGTATGTATAATATAAGGATGACACGCAAGAGTATGGATAGAACGCTGACCGCAAAAAAAGCCGCATCCCGAAAGCGATAACAAAGAACCGGAAATGTAGCTGCTCGGTCGGGTAATGTTCCGTCGCACGCCATTCTCAATGCCAATAAAATTGTGTTTATATATTTTGAAATGTAACATACCTTAGAACACCAAGGTTTAGTATTAAAATAACAAAATGATGTATTGGAAAGGTGTTATAGTTTGGTAAGATGATAATGGGTGGGAAGGAGGTTATAAAAAATGATAAAGTTTTAGAGTAGGGTCAAGATTAAGGTCATGAACGATAAAATTGTGACAACACCTCGGAGTCAACGGACTGACAACAAGGAGGCACCAAGAACAATGTTCTCGTCACAAAACCATCGGAACGATTCCAAGATACCCGCGTGATCCTAAAAAAAATTTAGTGAAATTTGAGAAGAGAAGAGTCAAAAACTCTACGTCAGGATGCCTTACCAGAGCGATGAGGAGACTGGGAAGTAAAAAGAATTCCTAAACTCTCCGATATATAATTCCTAAATGACTCAAAACATTTTTCTAGACTCAACAACGGCTGCTAACGATCAAGCAGGGGGGCTCCTAAGGTCGGGGAAGGCTCTGATACCAACTTGTAACGCCCTCGATGCGGCTATATCTCCCACGTGTCGAAGCACGACTTAGAGGCATACGCACATTCAGAGGGTGCGCCCGGAGCGCCCCGCGCACACCCGACCATCTCGGCACGGTCGGCGCATCACCCGCAGGTCTGACCATCTCCGCCGGTGGCAGGTGAGGAGCTCGGCTCTTGCTACACCAAATTGTAACCTGCCGCCGCGTCACCCTCCTGGCGCCGCCATGCATCACCGGAAGTTCGCCCCAGCCGCCTCGTCCTTCGAACCGCCGCCCGCCGGCAGCCTTCCTCCGCCGCCCGCGTGGGATCCGGCCGGATCCGGCGAGATCCGGGCCCGGATCCGCCATCTCCGGCGAGTTCCATCTCTCTCCCCGCCATCTCCGGCGAGAACCGCGCCGGCGAACCTCGGATTTCGTGAAGTTGACTTTTCATCATGCCGTACCTTTGCATCCATAGATCCGTTTTGGGCTATAGCATATCGAAATGTCGTCTCAGAGAGCACATCATTTCATCTCATTGCATCATTTTCATTTGAGTTCATCTTGATGAAATGCTGTTGGAAGAGTGCTAGTTGAGATAATTGTCAGATCTGCTGCTCCATTTAGATATTTGTCATTTTTGCCATGATTATTGTGTGCATGATATGCCCATGAGGCCCTACATGTGTTTTGTTATATGTTTTGCCATCTTTCCAGAGTGCAACCCATGTATTTTTGTGATGTGTGTGGTGACTAGCCAAGATTGCAAAGTGGAGCAGGTATGATATGCTGATTTCAGGGACTTAGCATCATTGCAGGAGAGCTTGATAGCATTTCTTAAACCACTAGTACGCCAATGCCCATGGTGATCCTAGACATCAACCTACGTCAAGCATAACTCCAACACCGTGTTCACTTCCCGGACTCCGCCGGAAAGAGACCATCACGGTTACACACGCGGTTGATGTTTTAATTAAGGTCAACTTCAGGTTTTCTACAACCGGACATTAACAAATTCCCATCTGCCCATAACCGCGGGCACGGCTTTCGAAAGTTCAAATCCCTGCAGGGGTGTCCCAACTTAGCCCATCAACAAGCTCACGGTCAACGAAGGAATAACCCTTCTCCCGAGACATCCGATCAGACTCGGTATCCCGGTCTACAAGACATCCTCGACAATGGTAAAACAAGTCCAGCAAGCCGCCCGATGCGCCGACATCCTGATGGGAGCTGCACATATCTCGTTCTCAGGGCAACACCGGATAGGTCAAGCTACGAGTAAAACCAGCCCTCAAGTTTCCCCGGGGTGGCCCCGCAGGCTGCCCATTTCGGACCAACACTTAGACAAGCACTGGCATGGAGGGGGGTTAAAATAAAGATGACCCTCGGGATGCGTGACTCCCAAGGGAAAAAGGCTAGGTGGCGAATGGTAAAACCAAGGTTGGGCCTTGCTGGAGGAGTTTTATTCAAAGCGAACTATCAGGGGTTCCCATTATAACCCAACCGCGTAAGGAACGCAAAATCCGGGAACATAACACCGATATGACGGAAACTAGGGCGGCAAGAGTGGAACAAAACACCAGGCATAAGGCCGAGCCTTCCACCCTTTATCCAAGTATATAGATGCATTTAATATGTATAGTGGATACAGACTTCAACACTCACCCATGCTTTTTTGTTTAAGCCATCTTATGGAGAGATTGCATACCCTATGAGCTTGATAGGCATCTAAATTAAATTCGAAAGCGCATTACATTTATGCTATTGTTGCGTAGTAATATCTGGGTACGAATACTAGAGTTAATACTGTTGTTAGCCGATTACTTGGCCGAGGAAGTGTATGTAGTTGAATCACACGTTGCATTCGCATGTCCAATGTTATTTGTTCTCCGCACAATCGATAGGGACAATCTAGCATCTTGTCTATCTTTGTCAGTTGAGAATCTTAACCTATACGCTATTAGAAAGTAGGTGGGGCTGAGCAAATCGGAGAGTTTTTTGATAGCCTGATGCTTAGTTCGACCAGACTTGCAGCTATACTGAAGTGCGGTATTGCTGAAGAGTACAGTGGGGTTAGTAGCGGTTTGGGTATAAACACCATGATATGTGGTAAAGGCTCACGAAGGATATTACGTGCATTGCATTGGCTCCATAGATTGTGTTCATAAGTTTCCTGTGATGGATTAATGTTTTTGCCATGTGTCACAATGTCATGGGCAAGGTTGTATTTCTGATCCCTTTTGAGTTCACGGTCATAAGGGACCTTTTGTTAAGCTCTTTGAGGTCTCAACATGAGGGAGCCGGCCAGACCTAACTGCAGCAGATAGCATGTTCGAGGGTTAACTGATCATTTGCCTACTACGCTTCATGATTATCCCCTATAGGACAAGGAAGACACGTAGTTCCTATTTGAATAGTGCTCCATAGTGTGCTAACTGATACGGAAATTCAGACAAGTGTTTAATTTCACTAAGTCTGATCTGTTTCAAATGCATTTCATTTGCCATGCTTGTTTGAACCTGTTAATGGATGAATTGGCCGTAGCTCAGTGTTCATCTTTTGTTAAGCATCATGAGTGGATCCCTGCCATGTATTTTGTTGCCATGTTTGGGTGCTGTAGCATTGTTCATCTTGTTGCATTTAGTTGGCTACTTGCTGTAAATCGCAGACCGTGTCATATTTGAATTGCTTGCCATTTCCAAACCGTAACTCCGATTCCGGTGATCTTTATATCGTTTTCAAGCGATTTCATCTTACCTTTCCAGTGGCACACTTGGATTTCCAAGTTGAGGCCAGGTTCTTTCATTCCTTGCAAATCATGCATATGCATCGCATACCGCATCCCGCATATCATACCATGTTCATGTGTTGGTTGTTTACTATGTTGTGTGCTTCTTTCCGGTGTTGCTTCTTCGGGTTGGTTCCGGTAACGTTGCGTTTGTGAGGATTCGTTCGACTACGTCCGTTTGTCTTCTTCATGGACTCGTTCTTCTTCCTTGCGGGATTTCAGGCAAGATGATCATACCCTCGAAATCACTTCTATCTTTGCTTGCTTAGTTGCTCGCTCTTTTGCTATGCCTATGCTGCGATACCTACCACTTGCTTATCATGCCTCCCATATTGTTGAACCAAGCCTCTAACCCACCTTGTCCTAGCAAACCGTTGATTGGCTATGTTACCGCTTTGCTCAGCCCCTCTTATAGCGTTGTTAGTTGCAGGTGAAGATTGAAGTTTGTTCCTTGTTGGAACATGGAGATGTTGTTCCTTGTTGGAACATGTTTACTTGTTGGGATATCACAATATATCTTATTTAATTAATGCATCTATATACTTGGTAAAGGGTGGAAGGCTCGGCCTTATGCCTGGTGTTTTGTTCCACTCTTGCCGCCCTAGTTTCCGTCATATCGGTGTTATGTTCCCGGATTTTGCGTTCCTTACGCGGTTGGGTTATAATGGGAACCCCTTGACAGTTCGCTTTGAATAAAACTCCTCCAGCAAGGCCCAACCTTGGTTTTACCATTCGCCACCTAGTCTTTTTCCCTTGGGAGTCGCGCATCCCGAGGGTCATCTTTATTTTAACCCCCCGGGCCAGTGCTTGTCTAAGTGTTGGTCCGAAATGGGCAGCCTGCGGGGCCACCTCGGGGAAACTTGAGGGCTGGTTTTACTCGTAGCTTGACCTATCCGGTGTTGCCCTGAGAACGAGATATGTGCAGCTCCCATCAGGATGTCGGCGCATCGGGCGGCTTTGCTGGACTTGTTTTACCATTGTCGAGGATGTCTTGAAGAACCGGGATACCGAGTCTGATCGGAATGTCTCGGGAGGAGGTCTATTCCTTCGTTGACCGTGAGAGCTTGTCATGGGCTAAGTTGGGACACCCCTGCAGGGATTTGAACTTTCGAAATGTGCCCGCGGTTATGGGCAGATGGGAATTTGTTAATGTCCGGTTGTAGAAAACCTGAAGTTGACCTTAATTAAAATGCATCAACCGCGTGTGTAACCGTGATGGTCTCTTTCCGGCGGAGTCCGGGAAGTGAACACGGTGTTGGAGTTATGCTTGACGTAGGTTGTTTAGGATCACTTCTTGATCATACTTTCTCGAACGTGCTTTGCCTTCTCTTCTCGCTCTCATTTGCGTATGTTAGCCACCATATATGCTAGTCGCTTGCTGCAGCTCCACCTCATACCTTTACCTTACCCATAAGCTTAAATAGTCTTGATCGCGAGGGTGCGAGATTGCTGAGTCCCGTGACTCACAGATACTTCCAAAACCAGCTTGCAGGTGCCGATGAGACCGTGCAGATGACGCAACCAAGCTCAGGAGGAGCTCGATGAAGATCTTGTCCTTTGTGTTGTTTCGTTCTAGTTGATCAGTAGTGGAGCCCAGTTGGGGTTGATCGGGGACCTGTCGCATTTGGGGTTCTTCTTTTATTTTGGTTCCGTAGTCGGACCTTGATTGTATCTGGTTGATGTAATGCTTTATTCATGTAATTGTGTGAAGTGGCGATTGTAAGCCAACTATGTATCTTTCCCTTATGTATTACATGGGTTGTGTGAAGATTACCTCACTTGCGACATTGCTTTCAATGCGGTTATGCCTCTAAGTCGTGCTTCGACACGTGGGAGATATAGCCGCATCGAGGGCGTTACAGCCAACCCTAGGCAACCTTCAACAACCCCAATAACAATGCCAGCGAGGGCAGCAACCCCAATCAAGTCACTTGCTTCGGATGTGGTCAGGCAGGACACTACTCCAAGTATTGCCCCAACAAGAAGCCCGACGCCCCGCGCCCCAATGCGCAGAACCCAGGGCAAGGCCGTGGAATGCCACCAAGGAACCAAGCTCCCCGCAACCCGCCCAACAATGGCAAGGGTCGTGTGAATCATGTCACTGCAGAAGAAGCCCAGGAAGACCCGGACGTCGTGCTGGGTACGTTCCTTGTCAACTCAGCACCTGCAACTGTCTTGTTTGATTCTGGAGCCACGCATTCATTTGTCACCCATGAGTTTGCATTAAAGAGTGGCATGACCCCTACACCCCTGAATAACCCTATGGTGGTACAAACCCCCGGAGCAGAGATGAGAGCCAAGATAGGATGTAAAGGAGTCGGGATTGTCATTAATGGGGTAGACTTCCTAGCAGACCTTATCATCTTAAGATCGCAAGGCTTGGATGTGATCTTAGGAATGGATTGGCTCATCAAGCACCAAGGCTTGTTAGATTGCGCCAACCGGACCGTCACTGTAACCAATGACCAAGGAGTCGAAGTTAAATTTGCCTCCAACCCCTCCTCTGCTCAAGCCAACCAAGTCAACTGTCTGACTGAAGTCGGATTGGAGCAAGTGCCGGTAGTATGCGAATACCCCGATGTCTTTCCTGATGAGCTACCGGGAATGCCTCCAGACCGAGACATTGAGTTCATCATCGAGCTCATACCCGGAGCGGACCCATCTATAAGAAGCCTTATAGAATGGGATCGGAAGAGTTAGCAGAGTTGAAGAAGCAACTGGAAGAGCAGTTGAGGAAGGGATTTATCCGCCCTAGTGCCTCCCCTTGGGGATCACCTGTTCTGTTTGTGGCAAAGAAGGACGGTACCATCCGCTTATGCATTGACTACCGCTCCCTCAATGAAGTTACAATCAAGAACAAGTATCCACTTCCCAAGATTGAAGATCTGTTTGATCAACTCAATGGGGCCAAGGTGTTCTCCAAGATTGACCTCAGATCTGGGTACTACCAGCTGAAAATCAGACCCCAAGATATTCCGAAGAGGCATTTGTAACCAGATATGGCCTGTATGAGTGCACGGTCATGTCCTTTGGATTGACCAATGCCCCAGCTTACTTCATGTATCTCATGAATAAGGTCTTCATGGAATATTTGGACAAGTTTGTCGTTGTCTTCATTGATGACATTCTTGTCTTCTCGAAGACGGAAGAAGAGCACGAGCAACACTTGAGGATGGTCCTAGACAAGCTTCGAGAGCACCAACTGTATGCCAAGTTCAGCAAGTGCGAATTTTGGCTGCGTGAAGTTGGATTCTTGGGTCATGTTTTGACCGAAGAAGGATTGTCGGTCGATCCGCTAAGATTGAAGCCGTAACTGAATGGCAATCCCCAAGCAATGTGAAGGAAGTCAGAAGCTTCCTCGGACTCGCAGGATATTACCGCAAGTTCGTTGAAGGATTCTCAAGCATTGCCCGACCCATGACTCAGCTCTTGAAGAAGGACAAGAAGTTTGAATGGACGCCGAAGTGCGAAGAGAGCTTCCAGGAGCTGAAGAAGAGACTGACCACCGCCCCAGTTCTGGCCACACCAGATATACACAAGGAGTTTGTGATATATTGTGATGCGTCAAGAACCGGACTGGGAGGTGTTCTGATGCAAGAAGGCAGAGTCGTAGCTTACCTTTCAAGGCAACTACGGCCTCATGAAGAGAACTATGCTACTCATGACCTTGAGTTGGCAGCTGTAGTTCATGCCCTGAAAACATGGCGACATTACCTCCTAGGGAAGCGGTGTGAGATATACACGGATCACAAAAGTCTGAAGTATATTTTCACTCAGAAGGAATTGAACATGAGGCAAAGAAGATGGCTAGAGTTGATCAAGGATTATGACCTTAGTGTTCAATACCACCCTGGAAAGGCTAATGTGGTAGCAGATGCATTAAGCAGGAAGGCTTGTTCCTTGAATGCTATGCTTAAGGAACAGGCTACCCGCCTTGTATGAAGAACTTGAAAGCTTCGGGTTGGAACTGGTTGCACCAGGATTCTTAGCCAACCTTGAAGTCAAGCCTACCCTGATGGATGATATTAAGGAAGCTCAGAAGGGACACGAAAGTATTGAAGGCATCAAGAGGAAGATCAAGGCAGGCAAGGCCCCAGGATTCTCAGAGGATGAGCAAGGAATTGTGTGGTTTGGGAATCGCATTTGCGTACCCAATAAGATTGAGCTCAAGAAATTGATCTTGCAAGAAGCTCATGACCCCGTATTCCATCCATCCTGGAGGGACCAAGATGTATCAAGACCTGAAGGAAAGATTTTGGTGGCACGGGATGAAAAGGGAGATTGCCACCTATGTTGCAAAGTGTGATGTATGCCAAAGGGTCAAAGCTGAATATCAGCGACCTGCTGGATTGCTCCAACCACTCAAGGTCCCGAGTGGAAATGGGATAAAGTCGGAATGGATTTCATCACTGGACTACCTAGGTCAAACAAGGGACATGACTCCATCTGGGTCATAGTCGATCATTTGACTAAAGTAGCCCATTTCATTCCTGTGAAGACTACCTATGATGGCAACCAGCTAGCGACTCTATACATCAACAGAATCGTAAGTTTCATGGTGTTCCCAAGGAGATTGTGTCAGATCGAGGAACCCAGTTTACCTCAAGGTTCTGGAAGAAGTTCCAAGAGGCCATGGGGACCAAGTTGTCCTTCAGCACTGCTTTCCACCCACAGACCGGAGGTCAGACAGAACGAGTGAATCAGATACTCGAAGACATGCTCCGAGCCTGTGTCTTAGCATATGGAGCTAAGGTGGGAAGATTGCCTCCCTTTTGCCGAGTTCTCCTACAACAACAGTTATCAGTCAAGCCTTCAGATGGCACCATTTGAGGTGTTATACGGGGAAGTGCCGCACACCCCTCAATTGGTCAGAAACCGGAGAAGGACTAGTATTTGGGCCCGATATCCTCCGTGAAGCAGAAGAGCAAGTTCAGCTAGTCAGAGAGCAACTGAAGACCGCCAAGTCAAGAGCAGAAGAGCTATGCTGACACTCGTCGCCGACAAGTAGACTTCCAAGTCGGAGACCATGTATACCTGCGAGTAACTCCTCTTAAGGGAACCAAGCGTTTCCACGTTAAGGGAAAGCTCGCACCAAGGTTTATCGGCCCCTTCGAGATCACCGCACGACGCGGAGAAGTGGCTTACCAGTTGGAACTGCCACCTGAACTATCCGATGTGCACAACGTATTCCACGTGTCACAACTCCGGAAGTGTCTCCAAGTTCCAGACAAACCTAATCTTTACAAGGACGTCGATCACCAAGCCATTGACCTTCAGCCCGATTTGACCTACCGCGAGAGACCCATCTGCATTTTGGACGAGGCTGAACGACGCACTCGAAGCCGCACCATCAAGTACTTCAAGGTCCAGTGGAGCAACCACACTGAAGCAGAAGCAACCTGGGAACGTGAGACTACCTTAGATCCGAGTTTCCGTATCTCTTTAAAGCCTAGTTTAGGAATCTCGGGGACGAGATTCTTGTAAGGGGGGTAGGTCTGTCACACCCTGCATTTTGTAACATGTCATTTTCATTATTAAAACATGAAAAAATTTGGACCAACAAAAACTTTTGCATTATTTGGCTTTTATTTTGGAGTTGGTTTTCTCTGAGTGATTTTTTTCAAGTGCTCTTTAAAGTCAACTAATCCACCTTCTGTACTTCATCTCCTTGCCCCAAACTTCTGCCCAATGATCATGCCATGTGTATAGTACAGTATAGTATTTTCCTACAAAAATAATTTGGCCAAATAGTATTTTCAAAATTTAGTTTTCCAAAAACCCCTGAGTTGAGGTTTGCACTACAAGTACTTGATTTGGGGTATGAAAAATATTTCAAAGAGTATATTTGAAACCTATTAGATATAGGATTCCCATAAACCACAAAAATATAATTTTAACAGTTATTTTCCTATTTTATTTAAAAGCTTTTTCTTAAGGCCAGAAATGGTCTTTAATAGGGAAAAATTATTTTAATGTTTCAAAAATATTTGACAAAAATCAGGGAAACTCAGTGGACATATATTTTCCATATATAGGAGTTTCAACACATGGTCATGTTCAGAATATTGGACAAAACCTCCCAAAACTATTTCTGCCCATTTCAAGGATTTGAAATATTTCTACAGGAAATATTTTCATAAAAATCCAAGGAAAATCCAGCAAGTCACAAATGCATATTGTGGTCACCTTGCAAATCCTCATCTCAATTAAGGTCAGTTTGGTTCACCAAAATGCACCAAAACCCTC
>NC_053024.1:418626789-418638312 GCF_003073215.2 Triticum urartu
AATGGGTCATGTCCAATCAGATCTCATTCATTAATGATGTGATCCCGTTAATCAAATAACAACTCATTGTTCATGGTTTGGAAACATAACCATCTTTGATTAACGAGCTAGTCAAGTAGAGGCATACTAGTGACACTTTGTTTGTCTATGTATTCACACATGTATTATGTTTCCGGTTAATACAATTCTAGCATGAATAATAAACATTTATCATGATATAAGGAAATAAATAATAACTTTATTATTGCCTCTAGGGCATATTTCCTTCAAGTTGTTCCCTTTGTCATTGGTATGTTACTTGCCCGAGATTCGACCGTCGGTATCTCAATACCTAGTTCAATCTTGTTACCGGAAAGTCTCTTTACTCGTTCCGTAATACATCATCCCGCAAGTAACTCATTAGTTACAATGCTTGCAAGGCTTATAGTGATGTGTATTACCGAGTGGGCCCAGAGATACCTCTCCGATAATCGGAGTGACAAATCCTAATCTCGAAATACGCCAACCCAACAAGTACCTTTCGGAGACACCTGTAGAGCACCTTTATAATCACCCAGTTACGTTGTGACGTTTGGTAGCACACAAAGTGTTCCTCCGGTAAACGGGAGTTGCATAATCTCATAGTCATAGGAACATGTATAAGTCATGAAGAAAGCAATAGCAACAAACTAAACGATCAAGTGCTATGCTAACGGAATGGGTCAAGTCAATCACATCATTCTCCTAATGATGTGATCCCGTTAATCAAATTGACAACTCATGTCTATGGTTAGGAAACATAACCATCTTTGATCAAACAGCTAGTCAAGTAGAGGCATACTAGTGACACTCTGTTTGTCTATGTATCACACATGTATTATGTTTCCTTAATACAAATTCTAGCATATGATAAACATTTATCATATATAAGGAAATAAATAATTAACTTTATTATTGCCTCTAGGGCATATTTCCTTCAGTCTCCCACTTGCACTAGAGTCAATAATCTAGTTTACATTGCCATGTGATTTAACATCAATAGTTCACATCACCATGTGATTAACACCCATAGTTCACATCGTCATGTGACCAACACCCAAAGGGTTTACTAGAGTCAATAATCTAGTTCACATCGCTATGTGATTAACACCCAAATAGTACTAAGGTGTGATCATGTTTTGCTTGTGAGAGAAGTTTAGTCAACGGGTCTTGCCACATTCAGATCCGTAAGTATTTTGCAAATTTCTATGTCAACAATGCTCTGCATGGAGCTACTCTAGCTAATTGCTCCCACTTTCAATATGTATCCAGATTGAGACTTAGAGTCATCTGGATCAGTGTCAAAACTTGCATCGACGTAACCCTTTACGACGAACCTTTTGTCACCTCCATAATCGAGAAACATATCCTTATTCCACTAAGGATAATTTTGACCAATGTCCAGTGATCTACTCCTAGATCACTATTGTACTCCCTTGCCAAACTCAGGGCAGGGTATACAATAGGTCTGGTACACAGCATGGCATACTTTATAGAACCTATGGCTGAGGCATAGGGAATGACTTTCATTCTCTCTCTATCTTCTGCCGTGGTCGGGTTTTGAGTCTTACTCAACTTCACACCTTTAACACAGGCAAGAACTCCTTCTTTGACTGTTCCATTTTGAACTACTTCAAAATCTTGTCAAGGTATGTACTCATTGAAAAACTTATCAAGCGTCTTGATCTATCTCTATAGATCTTGATGCTCAATATGTAAGCAGCTTCACCGAGGTCTTTCTTTGAAAAACTCCTTTCAAACATTCCTTTATGCTTTGCAGAATAATTCTACATTATCTCTCATCAACAATATGTCATTCACATATACTTATCAGAAATGTTGTAGTGCTCCCACTCACTTTCTTGTAAATACAGGCTTCACCGCAAGTCTGTATAAAACTATATGCTTTGATCAACTTATCAAAGCGTATATTCCAACTCCGAGATGCTTGCACCAGTCCATAGATGGATCGCTGGAGCTTGCATATTTTGTTAGCACCTTTAGGATTGACAAAACCTTCTGGTTGCATCATATACAACTCTTCTTTAATAAATCCATTAAGGAATGCAGTTTTGTTTATCCATTTGCCAGATTTCATAAAATGCGGCAATTGCTAACATGATTCGGACAGACTTAAGCATAGATACGAGTGAGAAACTCTCATCGTAGTCAACACCTTGAACTTGTCGAAAACCTTTTTGCGACAATTCTAGCTTTGTAGATAGTAACACTACTATCAGCGTCCGTCTTCCTCTTGAAGATCCATTTAATCTCAATGGCTCGCCGATCATTGGGCAAGTCAATCAAAGTCCATACTTTGTTCTCATACATGGATCTCATCTCAGATTTCATGGCCTCAAGCCATTTCGTGGAATCTGGGCTCATCATCGCTTCCTCATAGTTCGTAGGTCGTCATGGTCAAGTAACATGACCTCCAGAATAGGATTACCGTACCACTCTGGTGCGGATCTCACTCTGGTTTACCTACGAGGTTCGGTAGTAACTTGATCTGAAGTTACATGATCATCATCATTAGCTTCCTCACTAATTGGTGTAGTAGTCACAGGAACAGATTTCTGTGATGAACTACTTTCCAATAAGGGAGCAGGTACAGTTACCTCATCAAGTTCTACTTTCCTCCCACTCACTTCTTTCGAGAGAAACTCCTTCTCTAGAAAGGATCCATTCTCAGCAACGAATATCTTGCCTTGGAACGTATGCAGAAAACAAAAATTTTTCTACGGTTTCACCAAGATCCATCTAGGAGTTCATCTAGCAACGAGTGATTAGATGCATCTACGTACCTTGTAGATGGCGAGCGGAAGCGTTCAAAGAACGGGGATGATGTAGTCGAACACGACGTGATCCAAATCACCGAAGATCTTAGCACCGAACGGACGATGCCTCCGCGTTCAACACACGTACGGAACGGATGACGTCTCCTCCTTTCTTGATCCAGCAAGGGGGAAGGAGAGGTTGATGAAGATCCAGCAGCACGACGGTGTGGTGGTGGATGCAGGGCGTCACAGTAGCAGGGCTTCGCCTATACTACGAGAGAGAGACGTAACGGGGAGAGAGGAAGCACCAAAGGCTAAGGTATGAAGTCCTCCCTCTCCTCAACTATATATAGGAGGGCCAAGGGGGGTTGGTGCGCAGCCTAGGAGATCTAATCTCCTAGGTGCGGCTGCCAAGGGGAGGTTTCCCTCCCCCCCAAGGCACCTAGGGGTGCCTTCCACCACTTGGACTCTTCCTTGGTGGAAACCCTAGGCGCATGGGCCTATAGGGGGTGGCGCCCCAGCCCACTATGGGCTGGGTTCCCTCCTATTTCAGCCCATGAGGCCCTCCGGGATAGGTGGCCCCACCCGGTGGACCCCCGAGACCCCTCCGGTGGTCCCGGTACAATACCGATAACCCCGAAACTTGTCCCAATGGCCGAAACAGCACTTCCTATATATAATTCTTTACCTCCGGACCATTCCGGAACTCCTCGTGACGTCCGGGATCTCATCCGGGACTCCGAACAACATTCGAGTTACTGCATATACATATCTTCACAACCCTAGCGTCACCGAACCTTAAGTGTGTAGACCCTACGGGTTCGGGAGACAAGCAGACATGACCGAGACGACTCTCCAGTCAATAACCAACAGCGGGATCTGGATACCCATGATGGCTCCCGCATGCTCCACGATGATCTCATCGGATGAACCACGATGTCGAGGATTAATCAACCCCGTATACAATTCCCTTTGTCAATCGGTATGTTACTTGCCCGAGACTCGATCGTCGGTATCCCAATACCTTGTTCAATCTCGTTACCGGCAAGTCACTTTACTCGTACCGTAATGCATGATCCCGTGATCAACCACTTGGTCACCTTGAGCTCATAATGATGATGCATTACCGAGTGGGCCCAGTGATACCTCTCCGTTATATGGAGTGACAAATCCCAGTCTCGATCCATGTCAACCCAACAGACACTTTCGGAGATACCCGTAGTGCACCTTTATAGTCACCCAGTTACGTTGTGACGTTTGATACACCCAAAGCACTCTTACGGTATCCGGGAGTTACACGATCTCATGGTCAAAGAAGCTCTAGCAAACGAAACTACACGATCTTGTGCTATGCTTAGGATTAGGTCTTGTCCATCACATCATTCTCCTAATGATGTGATCCCGTTATCAATGACATCCAATGTCCATAGCCAGGAAACCATGACTATCTGTTGATCAACGAGCTAGTCAACTAGAGGCTTACTAGGGACATATTATGGTCTATGTATTCACACGTGTATTTACGATTTCCGGATAATACAGTTATAGCATGAATAAAGACAATTATCATGAACAAAGAAATATAATAATAATGCTTTTATTATTGCCTCTAGGGCATATTTCCAACAGTCTCCCACTTGCACTAGAGTCAATAATCTAGTTACATTGTGATGAATCGAACACCCATGGAATTCTGGTGTTGATCATGTTTTGCCCTAGGGAGAGGTTTAGTCAACGGATCTGCTATATTCAGGTCCGTATGTACTTTACAAATCTCTATGTCTCCATCTTGAACATTTTCACGAATGGAGTTGAAGCGACGCTTGATGTGCCTTGTCTTCTTGTGAAACCTGGGCTCCTTGGCAAGTGCAATAGCTCCAGTGTTGTCACAAAAGAGTTTGATTGGCCCCGACGCATTGGGTATGACTCCTAGGTCGGTGATGAACTCCTTCACCCATATTGCTTCATGTGCTGCCTCCGAGGCTGCCATGCTCTGCTTCACATGTAGATCCCGCCACGACGCTTTGCTTGCAACTGCACCAGCTTTACTGCCCCACCATTCAAAATATACACGTATCCGGTTTGTGACTTAGAGTCATCCAGATCTGTGTCGAAGCTAGCATCGACGTAACCCTTTACGACGAGCTCTTCGCCACCCTCCATAACGAGGAACATATCCTTGGTCCTTTTCAGGTACTTCAGGATGTTTTTGACCGCTGTCCAGTGTTCCTTGCCGGGATTACTTTGGTATACCTACCAAACTTACGGCAAAGGTTTACATCAGGTCTGGTACACAGCATGGCATACATAAGACCCTATGGCTGAGGCATAGGGGATGACACTCATCTCTTCTATATCTTCTGCCGTGGTCGGGCATTGAGCCGTGCTCAATCGCACACCCTTGCAATACAGGCAAGAACCCCTTCTTTTAGACTGATCCATATTGAATTTCTTCAATATCTTATCAAGGTATGTGCTTTGTGAAAGACCTATGAGGCGTCTTGATCTATCTCTATAGATCTTGATGCCTAATATATATGCAGCTTCTCCAAGGTCCTTCATTGAAAAACTCCTATTCAAGTAGGCCTTAATGTTGTCCAAGAGTTCTATATCATTTCCCATCAAAAGTATGTCATCTACATATAATATGAGAAATGCTACAGAGCTCCCACTCACTTTCTTGTAAACACAGGCTTCTCCATAAGTCTGCGTAAACCCAAATGCTTTGATCATCTCATCAAAGAGAATGTTCCAACTACGAGATGCTTGCACCAGCCCATAAATCGAGCGTTGGAGCTTGCACACCTTGTCAGCATTCTTAGGATCGACAAAACCTTCTGGCCGCATCATATACAATTCTTCCTTAAGGAAACCATTAAGGAATGCCGTTTTGACGTCCATTTGCCATATCTCATAATCATAGAATGCGGCAATTGCTAACATGATTCGGACGGACTTTAGCTTCGCTACCGGTGAGTAAGTCTCATCGTAGTCAACCCCTTGAACTTGTCGATAACCCTTAGCGACAAGTCGAGCTTTATAGATGGTCACATTACCATCCGCGTCTGTCTTCTTCTTAAAGATCCATTTATTTTCTATGGCTCGCCGCTCTACGGGCAAGTCAATCAAAGTCCATACTTCGTTTTCATACATAGATCCTATCTCGGATTTCATGGCTTCCAGCCATTTGTTGGAATCCGGGCCCGCCATCGCTTCTTCATAGTTCGAAGGTTCACCATTGTCTAACAACATGATTTCCAAGACAGGGTTGCCGTACCAATCTGGTGCAGAACGTGTCCTTGTGGACCTACGAAGTTCAGTAGCAACTTGATCTGAAGTTTCATGATCATCATCATTAACTTCCTCTCTAGTCAGTGCAGGCACCTCAGGAACATTTTCTTGAGTTGCGCCATTTTCCGGTTCAAGAGGTAATACTTCATCAAGTTCTACTTTCCTCCCACTTACTTCTTTCGAGAGAAACTCTTTCTCTAGAAAGGATCCATTCTTGGCAACAAAGATCTTGCCTTCGGATCTGAGGTAGAAGGTATACCCAATAGTTTCTTTAGGGTATCCTATGAAGACGCATTTTTTCCGACTTGGGTTCGAGCTTTTCAGGTTGAAGTTTCTTGACATAAGCATCGCATCCCCAAACTTTTAGAAACGACAGCTTAGGTTTCTTCCCAAACCATAATTCATACGGTGTCGTCTCAACGGATTTCGACGGAGCCGTATTTAAAGTGAATGCGGCAGTCTCTAAAGCATAGCCCCCAAAAGATAGCGGTAAATCGGTAAGAGACATCATAGATCGCACCATATCTAATAGAGTGCGATTACGGCGTTCGGACACACCATTACACTGAGGTGTTCCAGGCGGTGTGAGTTGTGAAACTATTCCACATTTTCTTAAGTGTGTGCCAAACTCGCGACTCAAGTATTCTCCTCCATGATCTGATCGCAGGAACTTGATTTTCCTGTCACGTTGATTCTCAACCTCACTCTGAAATTCCTTGAACTTTTCAAAGGTCTCAGACTTGTGTTTCATTAAGTAGACATACCCATATCTACTAAAGTCATCAGTGAGGGTGAGAACATAACGATAGCCACCGCGAGCCTCAACACTCATTGGACCGCACACATCAGTATGTATGATTTCCAATAAGTTGGTTGCTCGCTCCATTTTTCCTGAGAACGGAGTCTTGGTCATTTTACCCATGAGGCATGGTTCGCATGTGTCAAATGATTCGTAATCAAGAGACTCTAAAAGTCCATCAGCATGGAGCTTCTTCATGCGTTTGACACCTATGTGACCAAGGCAGCAGTGCCACAAGTATGTGGGACTATCATTATCAATCTTACATCTTTTGGTACTCACACTATGAACATGTGTAGCATTACGCTCGAGATTCATTAAGAATAAACCATTCACCATCGGAGCATGACCATAAAACATATCTCTCATATAAATAGAACAACCATTATTCTCGGATTTAAATGAGTAGCCATCTCGAATTAAACGAGATCCTGATACAATGTTCATGCTCAAAGCTGGCACTAAATAACAATTATTAAGGTTTAAAACTAATCCCGAAGGTAAATGTAGAGGTAGCGTGCCGACGGCGATCACATTGACCTTGGAACCATTCCCGACGCGCATCGTCACCTCGTCCTTCGCCAGTCTCCGCTTATTCCGCAGCTCCTGTTTTGAGTTACAAATGTGAGCAACCGCACCGGTATTAAATACCCAGGAGCTACTACGAGTACTGGTAAGGTACACATCAATTACATGTATATCACATATACCTTTCGTGATGCCGGCCTTCTTGTCCGCTAAGTATTTGGGGCAGTTCCGCTTCCAGTGACCACTTCCCTTGCAATAAAAGCACTCAGTCTCGGGCTTGGGTCCATTCTTTGGCTTCTTCCCGGCAGCTTGCTTGCCGGGCGCGGCAACTCCCTTGCCGTCCTTCTTGAAGGTTTTCTTACCCTTGCCTTTCTTGAACTTAGTGGTTTTATTCACCATCAACACTTGATGTTCCTTTTTGACTTCTACCTCTGCTGATTTCAGCATTGCAAATACTTCAGGAATGGTCTTTTCCATCCCCTGCATATTGAAGTTCATCACAAAGCTCTTGTAGCTCGGTGGAAGCGACTGAAGGATTCTGTCAATGACCGCGTCATCCGGGAGATTAACTCCCAGCTGAGTCAAGCGGTTATGTAACCCAGACATTGTGAGTATGTGCTCACTGACAGAACTATTTTCCTCCATCTTACAGCTGAAGAATTTGTCGGAGACTTCATATCTCTCGACCCGGGCATGAGCTTGGAAAACCATTTTCAGCTCTTCGAACATCTCATATGCTCCGTGTCTCTCAAAACGCTTTTGGAGCCCCGGCTCTAAGCTGTAAAGCATGCCGCACTGAACGAGGGAGTAGTCATCGGTACGTGCCTGCCAAGCGTTCATAACGTCTTGTTCTGCAGGGAGAACAGGTGCGTCACCTAGCGGTGCTTGTAGGACATAATCTTTCTTGGCAGCTATGAGGATGATCCTCAGGTTCCGGACCCAGTCCGTGTAGTTGCTGCCATCGTCTTTCAGCTTGGTTTTCTCTAGGAACGCGTTGAAGTTGAGGACTACGTTGGCCATTTGATCTACAAGACATATTGTAAAGATTTTAGACTAAGTTCATGATAATTAAGTTCATCTAATCAAATTATTAATGAACTCCCACTTAGATTAGACATCCCTCTAGTCATCTAAGTATACATGATCCGAGTTTAACTAGGCCGTGTCCGATCATCACGTGAGACGGACTAGTCAACATCGGTGAACATCTTCATGTTGATCGTATCTTCTATACGACTCATGCTCGACCTTTCGGTCTTCTGTGTTCCGAGGCCATGTCTGTACATGCTAGGCTCGTCAAGTCAACCTAAGTGTTTGCCTGTGTAAATCTGTCTTACACCCGTTGTATGTTGAACGTTAATCTATCCACCCGATCATCACGTGGTGCTTCGAACACGAACTGTCGCAACGGTGCACAGTTAGGGGAACACTTTCTTGAAATTATTATGAGGGATCATCTTATTTACTACCGTCGTTCTAAGTAAACAAGATGAAAAACATGATAAACATCACATGCAATCAAATAATAATAGTGACATGATATGGCCAATATCACATAGCTCCTTTGATCTCCATCTTGGGGCTCCATGATCATCTTGTCACCGGCATGACACCATGATCTCCATCATCATGATCTCCATCATCGTGTCTCCATGAAGTTGCTCGCCAACTATTACTTCTACTACTATGGCTAACGCGTTTAGCAATAAAGTAAAGTATTTACATGGCGTTTCTCAATGACACGCAGGTCATACAAAAAATAAAGACAACTCCTATGGCTCCTGCCGGTTGTCATACTCATCGACATGCAAGTCGTGATTCCTATTACAATAGCATGAACATCTCATACATCACATATATATCATTCATCATTCATCACAACTTTGGCCATATCATATCACAAAGCACTTGCTGCAAAAACAAGTTAGACGTCCTCTAATTGTTGTTGCAAGTTTTACGTGGCTGAAATAGGGTTCTAGCAAGAACGTTTTCTTACCTACGTGAAAGCCACAACGTGATTTGTCAACTTCTATTTACCCTTCATAAGGACCCTTTTCATCGAATCCGCTCCAACTAAAGTGGGAGAGACAGACACCGCCAGCCACCTTATGCAACTAGTGCATGTCAGTCGGTGGAACCGGTCTCACGTAAGCGTACGTGTAAGGTTGGTCCGGGCCGCTTCATCCCACAATACTGTTGAAGCAAGTAAGACTAGTAGCGGCAAGAAAGTTGACAACATCAACGCCCACAACAAATTGTGTTCTACTCGTGCAAGAGAACTACGCATAGACCTAGCTCATGATGCCACTGTTGGGGAACGTTGCAGAAAACAAAAATTTTCCTACGGTTTCACCAAGATCCATCTAGGAGTTCATCTAGCAACGAGTGATCGGATTGCATCTACATACCTTTGTAGATCACGCGCGGAAGCGTTCAAAGAACGGGGATGAGGAAGGCGTACTCGACGTGATCCAAATCACCGGAGATCCTAGCGCCGAACGGACGGCACCTCCGCGTTCAACACACGTACGGTCAGCGTAACGTCTCCTCCTTCTTGATCCAGCAAGGGGGAGAAGAGGTTGAGGAAGATGGCTCCAGCAGCAGCACGACGGCGTGGTGGTGATGGAGCTGCAGTACTCCGGCAGGGCTTCGCCAAGCTCTATGGAGGAGGAGGATGTGTTGGAGAGGGAGAGGAGGCACCAAAGGCGTGGTGTGAGAGGCCCTCCTTCCCCCACTATATATAGGGAGCCTAGGGGGGGGCCGGCCCTAGGAGATGCAATCTCCTAGGGGGGCGGCGGCCAAGGGAGGAATCCCTCCTCCCCAAGGCACCTAGGGGGTGCCTTCCCCTTTGAGGACTCTTCCTCTTTTTTTTCTCTTGGCGCATGGGCCTCTTGGGGCTGGTGCCCTTGGCCCATGTAGGCCAAGGCGCACCCCCTACAGCCCATGTGGCCCCCCGGGGCAGGTGGCCCCACCCGGTGGACCCCCGGGACCCTTCCGGTGGTCCCGGTACAATACCGGTGACCCCGAAACTTGTCCCGATGCGAAATAGCACTTCCTATATATAATTCTTTACCTCCGGACCATTCCGGAACTCCTCGTGACGTCCGGGATCTCATCCGGGACTCCGAACAACATTCGGGTTACTGCATATACATATCCTACAACCTAGCGTCACCGAACCTTAAGTGTGTAGACCCTACGGGTTCGGGAGACATGTAGACATGACCGAGATGCTCTCCGGTCAATAACCAACAGCGGGATCTGGATACCCATGTTGGCTCCCACATGCTCCTCGATGATCTCATCGGATGAACCACGATGTCGAGGATTCAAGCAACCCCGTATACAATTCCCTTTGTCAATCGGTATGCTACTTGCCCGAGATTCGATCGTCGGTATCCCAATACCTTGTTCAATCTCGTTACCGGCAAGTCACTTTACTCGTACCGTAATGCATGATCCCGTGACCAGACACTTGGTCACTTTGAGCTCATAATGATGATGCATTACCGAGTGGGCCCAGTGATACCTCTCCGTCATACGGAGTGAACAAATCCCAGTCTTGATCCGTGTCAACCCAACAGACACTTTCGGAGATACCCGTAGTATACCTTTATAGTCACCCAGTTACGTTGTGACGTTTGGCACATCCAAAGCACTCCTACGGTATCCGGGAGTTACACGATCTCATGGTCTAAGGAAAAGATACTTGACATTGGAAAACTCTAGCAAACGAACTATACGATCTTGTGCTATGTTTAGGATTGGGTCTTGTCCATCACATCATTCTCCTAATGATGTGATCTCATTATCAATGACATCCAATGTCCATAGTCAGGAAACCGAAACCATGACTATCTGTTGATCAATGAGCTAGTCAACTAGAGGCTTACTAGGGACATGTTGGTGTCTATTTATTCACACATGTATTACGATTTCCGGATAACACAATTATAGCATGAATAAAGACAATTATCATGAACAAGGAAATATAATAATAATGCTTTTATTATTGCCTCTAGGGCATATTTCCAACACTATTCGATGTAATCTTTTTTTGCGTGTGTTTGTTGAGACCGATGAATTGTTGGTTTATGATCAAGTTTATCT
>NC_053024.1:418639312-418651091 GCF_003073215.2 Triticum urartu
CCCATGGCCGAAACAGGACTTCCTATATATAAATCTTTACCTCCGGACCATTCCGGAACTCCTCGTGACGTCCGGGATCTCATCCGGGACTCCGAACAACATTCGGTAACCACATACAAGCTTCCTTTATAACCCTAGCGTCATCGAACCTTAAGTGTGTAGACCCTACGGGTTCGGGAGACATGCAGACATGACCGAGACGTTCTCCGGTCAATAACCAACAGCGGGATCTGGATACCCATGTTGGCTCCCACATGTTCCACGATGATCTCATCGGATGAACCACGATGTCAAGGACTCAATCAATCCCGTATACAATTCCCTTTGTCTAGCGGTATTGTACTTGCCCGAGATTCGATCGTCGGTATCCCTATACCTTGTTCAATCTCGTTACCGGCAAGTCTCTTTACTCGTTCCGTAACACATCATCCCGTGATCAACTCCTTGGTCACATTGCGCATATGATGATGTCCTACCGAGTGGGCCCAGAGATACCTCTCCGTTTACACGGAGTGACAAATCCCAGTCTCGATTCGTGCCAACCCAACAGACACTTTCGGAGATACCTGTAATGTACCTTTATAGCCACCCAGTTACGTGTGACGTTTGGTACACCCAAAGCATTCCTACGGTGTCCGGGAGTTGCACAATCTCATGGTCTAAGGAAATTATACTTGACATTAGAAAAGCTTTAGCATACGAACTACATGATCTTGTGCTAGGCTTAGGATTGGGTCTTGTCCATCACATCATTCTCCTAATGATGTGATCCCGTTATCAACGACATCCAATGTCCATGGTCAGGAAACCGTAACCATCTATTGATCAACGAGCTAGTCAACTAGAGGCTTACTAGGGACATGGTGTTGTCTATGTATCCACACATGTATCTGAGTTTCCTATCAATACAATTATAGCATGGATAATAAACGATTATCATGAACAAGGAAATATAATAATAATCAATTTATTATTGCCTCTAGGGCATATTTCCAACACAAGATTCTCAGAGAAATAATATTGATGCACCTAGTCCTTCTAAGAGGAAGAAAAAGAAAAATGATAGGACTTTGCATGCTTCTAGTGAACCTGTTGATGACAGACCTGAGAATCCCAATGATATTTCTATTTCTGATGCTGAAACACAATCTGGTAATGAGCATGAACTAGTGAAAATGTTAATGATGATGTTCATGTTATGCTCAACCTAGCAATAATAATGAATGTAGAGATTGAACCTGCTGTTGATCTTGATAACCCACAATCAAAGAATCAACGTTATGATAAGAGAGACTTTGTTGCTAGGAAGCATGGTAAAGAAAGAGGGAACCATGGGTTCAGAAACCCATGCCTTTTCCTCCTAAACCATCCAAGAAAAAGGATGATGAGGATTTTGAGCGCTTTGCTGAAATGATTAGACCTATCTTCTTGCGTATGTGTTTGACTGATATGCTCAAAATGAATCCTTATGCTAAGTACATGAAAGATATTGTTACTAATAAAAGAAAGATACCGGAAGCTGAAATTTCCACCATGCTTGCTAATTATACTTTTAAGGGTGGAATACCTAAGAAACTAGGAGATCCCGGAGTACCAACTATACCATGCTCCATTAAAAGAAACTATGTTAAAACTGCTTTATGTGATCTTGGAGCCGGTGTTAGTGTTATGCCTCTCTCTTTATATCGTAGACTTGATTTGAATAAGTTGACACCTACTGAAATATCTTTGCAAATGGCTGATAAATCAACTGCTATACCTGTCGGTATTTGTGAGGATGTGCCTGTGTGGTTGCAAACGTTACTATTTTAATGGACTTTGTTATTCTTGATATTCCCGAGGACGATAGTATGTCTATTATTCTTGGAAGACCCTTTTTGAATACTGCAGGGGCTGTTATTGATTGCACCAAAGGCAATGTCACTTTTCATGTTAATGGCAATGAGCATACGGTACACTTTCCGAGGAAACAACCTCAAGTTCATAGTATAAACTCTATTGGAAAAATTCCATCGATTATTTTTGGAGGTTTTGAATTTCCTCTTCCTACTGTCAAGAAGAAATATGATATTCTTATTGTTGGGGATGTGCATATCCCCGTTGAGGTAACCTAGTGTTATTCGAAAATTCTCCGGTTCCATGTTATTCGGAATGAGTTTGTTAACAAGACCTGATCAACCTTGTTAGTGGATTCCTTTTGATGAGCATGAGATGGATGAATTTAGAAAACACAACTCTCTGTACCCTCTTTACTTTCTGTTATTTATATTAAATAAAGAAAAAATAGTAATTTTGTCTGTTTTCTGAATTATCCGTGCAATAAAAATACCCCGAAAATAAAAGTTCTCCAAATGCCCTGAAATTTAAATATGATTTTTTCTGGAATATTTGAGAATATCTGGCACTAAGAACACAGCAGGGGGAGCAAGCACCTGGCCACGAGGGTGGAGGGCGCGCCCTACCCCCTGGGCGCGCGCCCCTGCCTTGTGGGCCCACGGTGGCTCCCCTCCACTTATTCCAGCTACCACACACTCCTTCTTCCTCCCATAAACATCACTAAGCAGCTCAAACCCGAGTCCAAGCTCATTTTGCTGCCATCTTCGATCTCCTTGCTCAAAGCTCCATTCAAAAAACTGATTTGGGGGATTGTTCCTTGGTATGTGACTCCTCCAATGGTTCAATTAGTTTTTGTTCTAGTGCTTTATTCATTGCATATTTTTGCTGCTTAGGTGACCTTGTTCTTGAGCTTGCATGTCAAATTTATGTGGTCAAAAGTAGTTTTGATGCATGATATTGTCTCTAGGCACTTGTAGGAGTAGTTGCTATCAATATTGTTGAGTTTGGTTCACTTTTATTTTAAAGTTACTAAAAATCTTAGAAATTTTCAGAAAAAGATGAAGAGATTTTTGAGGAGCTCATCGAGCCGAAGCTCGAAGGATAAGCAAAGTGAGGAGGATAAGAGGCCCAAATATAATCTTCCTCGCACCACGGAGGCTCAGCCATGTGAATGGCCTTGTGATGATTTCTTGAGAGCAGCCGGGATTTATGATGATTTCTATGAATTGGCTGAGAATGCAGGCCTCACCGCCTTCCTCCACGACCAACGCGAACAGTATCTCTTACTCACCAATATCTTTGTGCAAAACTTTCATTTCCATGCTAGGAGCTCACCACCTACTGTGGAATTTTATTTATATGATGAGCATAAGGAGATGTCACTTCGTGATTTTTGTCGGGTTTGTTTGATCCCTTTTGAGGGCAGCGTAGAGGAACCACATCGTGACAATGTGGATGGGTTTATTGATACCATTGTTGTAGGGGAAACAAGGAAGGTTTCCGACGCACGAATTACTAGCATACACTTTCTTGTTCTGCGTTACTTTGCTGTATTTGCTAGTAGATGCTTAATTGGGCGCGAAAACTGTGGAAACCTGAGTGCCCCTGATATTGTTATTTTGTGCCATGCCTTATTTCGTGATGACACATTTATTATGGGCGCTATTATTGCAAAGCTGTTAAATCTTAACTGTACTAAGGGCCCTGTCCTTGGATGCATCTTCGCCTCCTGCCTCGCTGCACACTTTAACATACCTATTAGGCATTATGAGAAAGAAGAAAAATTGCTGCCTCCTATTTATCTAGATTATCAGAGTATGGTAGCACATGATTTTATTGTTAAGAATAAGGAAAAGGTGCTTAAGTACAAATTAATATTTGATAAAAATCATCCTGAGACTATTACCTTGCCTGCTCCTTCCTTGTTTGATTTATCTGCAGGCAAGTACCTTGTTTCGTTGGAGGCCATTCACACCTACCGGAACCCTACATCAGCTACAGAGCTAGAGCCGGAACCACAATTTGATCCTCCACGATAGTCTGGTTACCGGTGGGATCCGTAGGTGATTGCCAACCAGTGGCAATCCGAGGCTTCTTCACAGTATGACCCCAACTATTACTTTGGATATCCGCCAGGCCAGTTGTGACCATAGACCAACTTAGGCCAAAATCCTAAGCTTGGGGGAGTACGTATCTCTCACCGACATTACATTCACGTTCACACACTCATTGCTAGTTGTCGGTGCTCATACTTTTTCATTGTATCATCCATGCTAGTTTATTTTCCTTTTTATTCTTTCTTCTTGGTGGTGTTTGATAACCTTAAGAAAAAAAAAAAATTAGTTGTAGCTTTTAATTAGTTTACTTTCCATGCTTGTAGTAGTAATTAAAAGAAAACCAAAAGATTTTCTCGTTTCTTCTTTTGGCTTGTTGGGAGGCTTTCCCATGTAAATAGGTTTTATTTCTTTCTTGTTCTTGGGGGTCGAGAGGAGAAGACCATAATGAAAATGTTAAGTGGCTCTCATATGCATTATTATTGATCTAACAAAGAGCCCATATTACCTTGTCTTCTCTCTTGAATTGAATGCTTGCAGATTCCAGCTTAGTCCGAGGCACATGCACTATTATTATTATCCACACTATTCGGTCGTGCAAGTGAAAGGCAATAATGAATATGATGAACTTATTGAGATGAGAAAAGCTGGTATGAACTCGACCTCTCTTGTTTTTGTAAATATGATCAGTAATCGTTCCCGATTCAGCCTATTATGAAAGAAACACATGTGCAATGACAATTAGAGATTATAGTTGCTTATGCCATGCTTAATTAGCTAGGAGCTTATAATGGTTTACCTTGCGTGCCAACATGCTATTAAAATGGTTGTGATGTGGTATGACAGGGTGGTATCCTTTTGAACGATTCGGTGTGGCTTGACTTGGCACATGTTCACGCATTGTAGTTGAAACAAAATCAACATAGCCTCTACGATATTTATGTTCATGGTGCATTATATCCTACTCATGCTTGCATTCGGTGTTGATTAATTTTAATGCATGTTCATGACTGTTGTCGCTCTCTAAGCTGGTCGCTTCCAGTCTTTTTCTAGGCCTTCACTTGTACTAAGCGGGAATACTAGCTTGTGCATCCAATTCATAAACCCCAAAGTTGTTCATATGAGTCCACATACCTACCTATATACGGTATCTACCTGCCGTTCCAAGTAAATTTATGTGCCAAACTCTAAACCTTCAATAAACATTTTGTTTTGTATGCTCGAATAGCTCATGTATCAACCAGGGATGTCCGTATCTTCCATGTTAGGCGGGTTATTCTCAAGAGGAGTGGACTCCCCTCCTCACTCACGATAAAATGGCTGGTCACCGGGATGCCCAGTCCCATGCTTTATGCAAATCAAATCAAAATAATTGCAAACAAAACTCCCCCTGGGACTCTTGTTAGTTGGATTCACTCGTTGTTTTGAGCAAGCCATGGATTGATGCTTTTTGGTGGAAGGGGGATCATAAACTTTACCATTCTGTTTGGAAACCGCCTATAATATGTGTAGCATGGAAGATATCGCCATCTCTTGGTTTTTATGTTGACAATGAAAGCATACCGCTCAAAATATTATTCATATCTATTTCAAAACCGAGCTCTGGCACCTCTACAAATCCCTGCTTCCCTCTGCGAAGGGCCTATCTATTTACTTTTATGTTGAGTCATCATCCTCTTATTAAAAAGCACCAGTTGGAGAGCACCGCTGTCATTTGCATTCATTACTGTTAGTTTACATTGAGTATGACTTGACTGGATCTCTTTTACCATGAATTACAATGTCTAGTCAGTCCTTGATCTTTAAAGGTGCTCTGCATTTATGTTTTGCGGTCTTAGAAAGGGCTAGCGAGATACCATCCTGTTATATCATATCATGATTGTTTTGAGAAAGTGTTCATCCGAGATTTATTATTATTGCTCGCTAGTTGATTATGTCATTGATATGAGTAAACATGAGACCTAAATGTTATTGTGAATATGGTTAGTTCATAATCTTTGCTGAAAAATTGAATGCTGGCTTTACATATTTACAACAACAAGAGCAAACAGAGTTTGTAAAAGTTTTTCTTTATCACTTTCAGTTTATCAACTGAATTGCTTGAGGACAAGCAAAGGTTTAAGCTTGGGGGAGTTGATACGTCTCCGTCGTATCTACTTTTCCAAACACTTTTGCCCTTGTTTTGGACTCTAACTTGCATGATTTGAATGGAACTAACCCGGACTGACGATGTTTTCAGCAGAATTGCCATGGTGTTATTTTTGTGCAGAAATAAAAGTTCTCGGAATGACCTGAAAATCAACGGAGAATTATTTTGGAATATATAAAAAATACTAGAAGGAAGATCCACGTCAGGGGGCTCCACCTATCCATGAGGGTGGGGGGCGCGCCCTACCCCCCTGGGCACGCCCCCTGCCTTGGGCCCCCTGATGCTCCACCGACCTCAACCCTGACTCCATATATTCACTTTCAGGGAGAAAAAACCAGGAGAAGGATTCATCACGTTTTACGATACGGAGCCACCCGCCAAGCCCTAAACTCTCTCGGGAGGGCTGATCTGGAGTCCGTTCGGGGCTCCGGAGAGGGGAATCCGTCGCCATCGTCATCATCAACCATTCCTCCATCACCAATTTCATGATGCTCACCGCCGTGCGTGAGTAATTCCATCATAGGCTTGCTGGACGGTGATGGGTTGGATGAGATTTATCATGTAATCGAGTTAGTTTTGTTAGGGTTTGATCCCTAGTATCCACTATGTTCTGAGATTGATGTTGCTATGACTTTGCTATGCTTAATGCTTGTCACTAGGGCCCGAGTGCCATGATTTCAGATCTGGACCTATTATGTTTTCATCAATATATGAGAGTTCTTGATCCTATCTTGCAAGTCTATAGTCACCTATTATGTGTTATGATCCGTTAACCCCGAAGTGACAATAATCGGGATACTTACCGGTGATGACCGTAGTTTGAGGAGTTCATGTATTCACTATGTGTTAATGCTTTGGTCCGGTACTCTATTAAAAGTAGGACTTAATATCCCTTAGTTTCCGCTAGGACCCCACTGCCACGGGAGGGTAGGACAAAAGATGTCATGCAAGTTCTTTTCCATAAGCATGTATGACTATATTCCGAATACATGCCTACATTACATTGATGAATTGGAGCTAGTTCTGTGTCACCCTATGTTATGACTGTTACATGATGAACCGCATCCGGCATAATTCTCTATCACCGATCCATTGCCTACGAGCTTTCCATATATTGTTCTTCGCTTATTTACTTTTCCGCTGCTATTGTTATCATCACTATTGTCGAGGATATACCCTGCGGTATGACCCGACCGGAGATATGACCCGGCTAGGACTTGATGTTTCATTGGTGACCCGGCAGACTATAAGCTGGCGGGAACAGTTAAGCATTGTAAGTTAGCAGACACAGTCAGGTAACCCGGCAGACACAATCAGGTAACCCGGCGGCCATAGTCAGGTAACCCGGCAGACACAGTTAGATAACCCGGCAGATACAGTCAGGTAACTCGGCGGACATAGTCATGTAACCCGGCAGACAGTTAAGTCAGACAGTTAAGCCAGACAGTTAAGCCGGACAGTTAAGCCAGGTTGTAAGTCAATAGTTAAGAAGCCCAAAACGTTAAGAAGCCCATGGAGAGATGTTGGAAATATGCCCTAGAGGCAATAATAAAAGGATTATTATTATATTTCCTTGTTCATGATATTTTCTTTTATTCATGCTATAATTGTGTTATCCGGAAATCGTAATACATGTGTGAATACATAGACACCAACATGTCCCTAGTAAGCCTCTAGTTGACTAGCTCGTTGATCAACAGATAGTCATGGTTTCCTGACTATGGACATTGGATGTCATTGATAACGAGATCACATCATTAGGAGAATGATGTGATGGACAAGACCCAATCCTAAACATAGCACAAGATCGTATAGTTCGTTTGCTAGAGTTTTTCCAATGTCAAGTATCTTTCCTTAGACCATGAGATCGTGTAACTCCCGGATACCGTAGGAGTGCTTTGGGTGTACCAAACGTCACAACGTAACTGGGTGACTATAAAGAGACATTACAGGTATCTCCGAAAGTGTCTGTTGGTTGGCACGAATCGAGACTGGGATTTGTCACTCCGTATGACGGAGAGGTATCTCTGGGCCCACTCGGTAATGCATCATCACAATGAGCTCAAAGTGATCAAGTGGTTGATCACGGGATCATGCATTACGGTACGAGTAAAGTGACTTGCCGGTAACGAGACTGAACGAGGTATTGGGATACCGACGATCGAGTCTCGAGCAAGTAACGTACCGATTGACAAAGGGAATTGTATACGGATTGATTGAATCCTCGACATCGTGGTTCATCCGATGAGATCATCGAGGAGTATGTGGGAGCCAACATGGGTATCTAGATCCCGCTGTTGGTTATGTGCCGGAGAGACGTCTCGGTCATGTCTGCATGTCTCCCGAACCCGTAGGGTCTACACACTTAAGGTTTGGTGACGCTAGGGTTGTAGAGATATGAGTATGCAGTGATCCGAAAGTTGTTCGGAGTCCCGGATGAGATCTCGGACATCACGAGGAGTTCCGGAATGATCCGGAGGTGAAGAATTATATATAGGAAGTGTAGTTTCGGCCATCGGGAAGGATTCGGGGGTCACCGGTATTGTACCGGGACCACCGGATGGGTCCCGGGGGTCCACCAGGTGGGGCCACCCATCCCGGAGGGCCCCATGGGCTGAAGTGGGGAGGGGAACCAGCCCATAGTGGGCTGGTGCGCCCCCCTTGGCCCACCCCCTGCGCCTCGGTTGGAAACCCTAGGGTGGGGGGCGCCCCACTTGCCTTGGGGGGTACTCCCAACCCCCCTGGCCGCCGCCCCCTTGGAGATCTGATCTCCAAGGGCCGGCGCCCCCCAAGGGGGCCTATATAAAGGGGGGGAGGGAGGGGCAGCCGCACCCTGAGTCTTGGCGCCTCCCTCTCCTCTGCTACACCTCTCCCTCTCGTAGTAGAACGGCGAAGCCCTGCTGCGGTGACTCCTGCATCCACCACCACGTTGTCGTGCTGCTGGATCTTCATCAACCTCTCCTTCCCCCTTGCTGGATCAAGAAGGAGGAGACGTCACGCTGACCGTACGTGTGTTGAACGCGGAGGTGCCGTCCGTTCGGCGCTAGGATCTCCGGTGATTTGGATCACGTCGAGTACGACTTCCTCATCCCCGTTCTTTGAACGCTCCGGCGTGATCTACAAAGGTTATGGTAGATGCAATCGATTCATCGTTGTAGATGACTCCATAGATGGATCTTGGTGAAACCTAGAGAATTTTTTTTGTTTTCTGCAACGTTCCCCATAGTGGCATCATGAGCTAGGTCTATGTGTAGTTCTCTTTGCACGAGTAGAACACAATTTGTTGTGGGCGTAGATGTTGTCAACTTTCTTGCCGCTACTAGTCTTATTTTGCTTCAGCAGTATTGTGGGATGAAGCGGCCCGGACCAACCTTACACGTACGCTTACGTGAGACCGGTTCCACCGACTGACATGCACTAGTTGCATAAGGTGGCTGGCGGGTGTCTGTCTCTCCCACTTTAGTTGGAGCGGATTCGATGAAAAGGGTCCTTATGAAGGGTAAATAGAAGTTGACAAATCACGTTGTGGCTTTCACGTAGGTAAGAAAACGTTCTTGCTAGAACCCTATTGCAGCCACGTAAAACTTGCAACAACAATTAGAGGACGTCTAACTTGTTTTTGCAGCAAGTGTTTTGTGATGTGATATGGCCAAAGTTGTGATGAATGATGAATGATATATATGTGATGTATGAGATTCATGTTCTTGTAATAGGAATCACGACTTGCATGTCGATGAGTATGACAACCGGCAGGAGCCATAGGAGTTGTCTTTATTTTTTGTATGACCCGCGTGTCATTGAGAAACGCCATGTAAATTACTTTACTTTATTGCTAATGTTAGCCATAGTAGTAGAAGTAATAGTTGGCGAGCAACTTCATGGAGACACGATGATGGAGATCATGATGATGGAGATCATGGTGTCATGCCGGTGACAAGATGATCATGGAGCCCCAAGATGGAGATCAAAGGAGCTATGTGATATTGGCCATATCATGTCACTATTATTATTTGATTGCATGTGATGTTTATCATGTTTTTGCATCTTGTTTACTTAGAATGACGGTAGTAAATAAGATGATCCCTCATAATAATTTCAAGAAAGTGTTCCCCCTAACTGTGCACCGTTGCGACAGTTCGTTGTTTCGAAGCACCACGTGATGATCGGGTGTGATAGATTCCAACGTTCACATACAACGGGTGTAAGACAGATTTACACATGCAAACACTTAGGTTGACTTGACGAGCCTAGCATGTACAGACATGGCCTCGGAACACAGAGACCGAAAGGTCGAGCATGAGTCGTATAGAAGATACGATCAACATGAAGATGTTTCACCGATGTTGACTAGTCCGTCTCACGTGATGATCGGACACGGCCTAGTTAACTCGGATCATGTTATACTTAGATGACTGGAGGGATGTCTATCTAAGTGGGAGTTCATTGAATAATTTGATTAGATGAACTTAATTATCATGAACTTAGTCTAAAATCTTTACAATATGTCTTGTAGATCAAATGGCCAACGTTGTCCTCAACTTCAACGCGTTCCTAGAGAAAACCAAGCTGAAAGACGATGGCAGCAACTATACGGACTGGGTCCGGAACCTGAGGATCATCCTCATAGCTGCCAAGAAAGATTATGTCCTAGAAGCACCGCTAGGTGACGCACCCGTCCCACAGAACCAAGACGTTATGAACGCTTGGCAGACACGTGCTGATGATTACTCCCTCGTTCAGTGCGGCATGCTTTACAGCTTAGAACCGGGGCTCCAAAAGCGTTTTGAGCGACACGGAGCATATGAGATGTTCGAAGAGCTGAAAATGGTTTTCAAGCTCATGCCCGGGTCGAGAGATATGAAGTCTCCGACAAGTTCTTCAGCTGTAAGATGGAGGAAAATAGTTCTGTCAGTGAGCACATACTCAATGTCTGGGTTACATAACCGCTTGACTCAGCTGGGAGTTAATCTCCCGGATGACGCGGTCATTGACAGAATCCTTCAGTCGCTTCCACCAAGCTACAAGAGCTTTGTGATGAACTTCAATATGCAGGGGATGGAAAGACCATTCCTGAAGTATTTGCAATGCTGAAATCAGCAGAGGTAGAAGTCAAAAAGGAACATCAAGTGTTGATGGTGAATAAAACCACTAAGTTCAAGAAAGGCAAGGGTAAGAAGAACTTCAAGAAGGACGGCAAGGGAGTTGCCGCGCCCGGTAAGCAAGCTGCCGGGAAGAAGCCAAAGAATGGACCCAAGCCCGAGACTGAGTGCTTTTATTGCAAGGGAAGTGGTCACTGGAAGCGGAACTGCCCCAAATACTTAGCGGACAAGAAGGCCGGCAAAACGAAAGGTATATGTGATATACATGTAATTGATGTGTACCTTACCAGTACTCGTAGTAGCTCCTGGGTATTTGATACCGGTGCAGTTGCTCACATTTGTAACTCAAAGCAGGAGCTGCGGAATAAGCGGAGACTGGCGAAGGACGAGGTGACGATGCGCGTCGGGAATGGTTCCAAGGTCGATGTGATCGCCGTCGGCACGCTACCTCTACATTTACCTACGGGATTAGTTTTGAACCTCAATAATTGTTATTTAGTACCAGCTTTGAGCATGAACATTGTATCAGGATCTCGTTTAATTCGAGATGGCTACTCATTTAAATCCGAGAATAATGGTTGTTCTATTTATATGAGAGATATGTTTTATGGTCATGCTCCTATGGTGAATGGTTTATTCTT
>NC_053024.1:418652091-418662999 GCF_003073215.2 Triticum urartu
CCGAGCCTAGCCTTTCGGAACTAAGGAGTGAGGGGCTACGTGACCAGTTAGGCTCCTGAGTCGCGATGCTCAGGAGTCCCCCTTGACGCTCAAACGGCCTTCGTACCTTGGCTCCGCTCGGGGAGAGACGCGCGACGAACCAGGCCGGGGGGACCTGGCTGGGCGGCGTGCGTCTGGGCGTGACCCAGGCGCAGCCCCCGTGCCCAGCCCCCTCGCGCGGCACTCCCGAGGGGAGGCGTTACGATGAGGCTAGACACTGAGCTCTGGGCTCCCTGAGGTTGATGCGGCCCGGGGGCCACCCTCAGTTGTTTATCACCAGCGCGGAGCATAGCGCTTCCGTATGTGTACGGGCATAGCCGCTCCTCGGCAGTGTCGTCAGCCAGCGCGGAGCATGGTGCTTCCACTGGTACGTGGGAGGGGCCCCTCCGGGAGGAGCCCCCGGGGCGTGTACAGCCCCGCCCTGACACGTGGCTGGCACGGTAGGGCCTGGCGAGGTGTATCTGGGCACCCGTGAGCCAGCGCGGGACTCACGGGGCCCTACCTCTAGGCGGGTTGCGCCTGGCACTGGGCCTTATCTTGTGATGCGTTCCTGCAAATTTGGTTAGATGTCGGCACTCTACGTCCTCGGGTCCCGGCCCTCGAGCTGGTCTCAGCTGTCGCTGGTATGCCAGGTCGCGATGCCATGGACAAGGCCAGAGGGTGAGGGCTGGAGAGCCAGTAAGAGCCCTGAGTCGCGATGCTAAGGTACCCCCCCTTTAACGTGCAAGTGGTCGGCATGGAGAAGAAGAGGTGCCGTGGACCGGCATCAAATAATCAAGCATGGTGGGTCTAACGCATAATCAGAAATAAACGCAAATGGGATACTTGCCACTAGGCCTGGCCCGAGCGGCTTGGGGATCATGCAGCCTGAGGGGCGCCCCCAACAAGGTAAGCTAACAACATGAAATAAAAGGGGATACATGCCGCAGGGACGGACCCACGCGGCCTGGGAATAATGCAGCCCTGGGGGGCGCTCCCAGCTGGAAAAAACTTGAAAGATGTCACCTGATGATGTTGAGGACGAAGGATGGTGTAGTAGACTCGGTGGGCTGCGGAAGCCGATCCTCACGAGCCCCCAGGCCCAGGGGCCTCGGAGGCTCCGGAGGCGCGGCTCCTCGCGGACCATCTCCATCTCCGCCAGGGCTGCGGAACGCCTGGCCTCTTGAGCCTCCATGATGCCCCTCATGAGGCGCTGGTACGTGGCAGCCGCGTTCGGCAAGCCGTAAGGCATGCGAACGTAGCTGTGGGGTGGACCTCCGCAGCGCCCCACTCGCGAGGGCCAGAGGCGCTCCAGAGAGGCGACTCGGTTGAGCCCTGGTATGTCGATGCAGACGCGCAGCCCACCATCCTCGCCTGGATGGGGAGCCACTGCTGGTAGACGGCGGCCGCCTTTCATGACTCTTGACTCCTGTAGCTCCTGAATGGCCTTGCTGACGAACTCCTGAGGGTCTGGCTCTCCTTGCCTTACTCCTTCTTGAGGGAAACGTGCTTCGAAACACGCCTCCATGTGGTGCCCAAGCGCCTCCCTCGTGACCCTAGCCAGGTCGGTGGCCCTCCAGGGGAGAGCCCCCGAGCCCTGCCTGAGGAGGGCGCCGGGCGCGCTTTCCTATGCGATGGAAGGAGGTTCCCCCTGGGCAGGCACGGGCCCAGAGGGGCCTGCCTCCTGAGGGGCCGGGCCGGACAATGTCTTCTTCTTCTTGGGGGCGGTCTCGGGAAGCCTCCTGCTTCCGCGATCCGGGTCTTCCAGTGACGCGGCCTGAAAGGCTCGTTCCAGGGAACACACCGCGTCCTTCTCTTCACAGGGCACCGTGATGACTCCGCCACTTCCTGGCATCTTGAGGACGTTGTAGCCGTGGTGAGTTACGGCCATGAACTTGGCCAGCGCTGGGTACCCAAGGATGGCGTTGTACGGCAGGCGAATGTGAGCGACGTCGAAGTCGATGAGCTCGGTGCGGTAGTTGTCGCGTGCCCCGAAGGTGACAGGGAGGCGGACCTGCCCAATCGGGACCGTGGAGCCGTCGGTGATTCTGGAGAAAGGCTTGGTTGGCTGAAGCTGGCTGTAGGGCACTTGGAGATTGTTGAATGTTTCCACGGACAGGACGTTGAGCCCTGCCCCGCCATCGATGAGGGTCCTGGTGACCACCACGTTGCTGATGATTGGGGAACAAAGCATTGGGAGGACTCCGGCTGTAGCCGCACACTTGAGCTGATCTGCTGAGCTGAACGTGATGGCGCACGCCGACCACCTGAGAGGGCGCGTGGCTTCAAGCCTGGGGAGGACTGCATTCACTTCGCGGGCGAACTGCTTGAAGATGCGTTGAGAGGCTGGGGCCTGAGCCCCGCCCAGGATGCAGGCGATCGCGCGCGGCTCCTGGAAGCCCCCAGCCCCCTCGTCTTGGTGGCGGTCCTCGTTTCTCCTTGGCTGCGGCGGCAGCGGAGGAGGCCTGCGTTGCCTGCGGGCGATCCTCGCGAGGCTGATCCCTCCAGTCTCCCTCGCGAGGCGGGTCTTGCCAGCGATCCTCGCGAGGTTGATCGCGCCACCCTTGGCGCGGGCCATCGGTCTTCCCAGCGTCCTGCGTTCCTTCCTCCTCCTCGACCGTAGCCCCGGTCGGTGTCAAAACCGGCGGATCTCGGGTAGGGGGTCCCGAACTGTGCGTCTAGGCCGGATGGTAACAGGAGGCAGGGACACGATGTTTTACCCAGGTTCGGGCCTCTTGATGGAGGTAAAACCCTACTCCTTCTTGATTAATATTGATGATATGGGTAGTACAAGAGTAGATCTACCACGAGATCAAGGAGGCTAAACCCTAGAAGCTAGCCTATGGTATGATTGTTGTATATGGAGTTGATTGCCTACGGACTACAACCCTCCGGTTTATATAGACACCGGATAGGGTTAGGGTTACATAGAGTCGGTTACAATGGTAGGAGATCTTGAATATCCGCATCGCCAAGCTTGCCTTCCACGCCAAGGAAAGTCCCATCCGGACACGGGACGAAGTCTTCAATCTTGTATCTTCATAGTCCAGGAGTCTGGCTGAAGGTATAGTCCGGCTACCCGAACACCCCCTAATCCAGGACTCCCTCAGTAGCCCCTGAACCAGGCTTCAATGACGACGAGTCCGGCGCGCAAATTGTCTTCGGCATTGCAAGGCGGGTTCCTCCTCCAAGTCCTTCATAGAAGATTGTAAACACCAAGAGTAATGTCCGGCTCTGCAAAATAAGCTTCCACATATCGCCATAGAGAGAATAATATTAACACAAATCAAAACTGCTGACGTATTCCGCAGTGTGTCATCACACTACGGCCAAGTCCTTTACTCGAATCGTTTTTACTTTTCCACCTCAGCATGTTTTGCGAGGCGGTTTCCTTGGCACGTCTTGTCAAAGCAGAGATCGTGTACCCCCTTTACGGGATTCTCATCAATACGGACGTGGGTAACCCAACCGCGCCATTTATCACGGCGCTTGGGAGGCAAGCGAGTTTTACTAGGCTGGTGGGGACGCACAACCGCATCCGCCCATATAAGGGGATAAGGATCCACCTTTTTACCTACGCCTTCTTCCTCCTTTGCCTATCCATCTCCTGCGCACTCGAGCTCCAGCGCCCAAGCCCGCACTTCCCACCTCAACCTTCTCCAGCAATGTCCGGAGCGGGAGGCAAGTGGATGGTCTCCTCCGTCACGGAGGGTAAGTCAGAAAAGCTAAGGAAGGCCGGATACCTGTCCAAGGACATCGCGCACCGGCTTCCCGAAGAGGGGCAGCTTCTCCCCACCCCAAGGCCCCATGAGAGGGTAGTATTTCTCCCCCACTTCCTCCGCGGACTGGGTTTTCCACTCCACCCATTTGTCCGGGGGCTCATGTTCTACTACGGCTTGGATTTCCACGATCTGGCCCCGAACTTCATCCTCAACATCTTGGCGTTTATCGTCGTGTGCGAGGCTTTCCTCCGCGTCCACCCTCATTTTGGCCTCTGGCTCAAGACTTTCAACGTCAATCCCAAGGTGGTGCGCGGCAGCCAGGCGGAGTGCGGAGGCGCCATGGCGGGCAAGATGGCCAACGTCCTATGGTTCGAGGGCTCTTTTGTGGAGACCCTAAAGGGGTGGCAATCCGGGTGGTTTTACATCACCGAGCCACGTGATCTGAACTGGATCGCAGCCCCCGAGTTCCGATCCGGACCCCCCACGCAGCTTATGTCCTGGAAAGAGACGGGCCTGTCGTGGGGTGACGAAAAAGAGGTGACCGGATTGCAAACATGCATCCAGTCCCTGGTGAACAAGCCAATCCGGCTTGTTAATGTAATCCAGGTTATGCTCGTCCGCCGGATCCTCCCGTGCCAACAACGGATTTTAATCTGTGGAGTTCGACCCAGCGCAGCACCAAACCCTTAGCAAGCTCTTTCGACACGACACGGAAGATGCCTGGGAAGTGCTATTCAAGGGCGCGAGGCTCCCGCATCGCTTCCGAGACCGCGGATACAGCTCGCAGCGTCACGCTAGCGAGGTAAGCTTATCTTCACCTTTTACAGGATGTTAAGCTTCTTCATAGTTTGACTCTATGCGGGATCTAAACTCCCTTACCTTTGACAGGCTTGGCGGGCGATATCCGACGATTAACTGTCCGGCTCCGCTGCCCGAAGACCCAGCCCCAGCTCTACTAGTGAAGCTGCTGGTTCCGGCGCCTTATGTGGTGCCGGAGAAGAAGGCCAAGAAGAAGAAGACCACGGGGACTCGAAAGAGTGCCCGCAACGTGGTGGTGTCGGACTCGTCATCCGACGAGTCCGAGACGCCCTCTTCCCGTGAAAACGAGGAGGAGGAAGAAGAAAACTCTCCCCCCCAGCGGAGGGAGGAGAGAAGAGGAAGGCCGCCCCAACGGGGGAGGCCGAGGGGTCTAGGAAAAGGAAGACCCCTCCGCCGGACTACTCCCCCGACGCCGAAGAGGGCGGAGAGGAGTGGCCAAACAGGGCCAAGCGTCCGGCGAAATCGTAAGTTCGGATATCAGAGTAACTCATGATGTTCCTTTGTTGCACAGCTTTCCCTAATGTCGAACGTAATTATGCAGCCCGCCCCGGGCCGAATTCAACGAATCGTCGGGCGGCTCCCTGGACTCATCGGACGTGAACTCAGTTCCGCCCGCTGTCTCCCCCCGCACTGCAGACGACGCCGAAGTGGCGTCGCGACAAGCTCCGGGGCAGGAGGAGGTGGTCCCGGAGGAGCCGCAAGGCAACCTCCCGGACTCCAGGAGTGAAGGGGATAAGGCCCCCAGGGCTCAAGTCCGGCTTTGTGCCGGACACCGCGCCGGAATCTTCCACAGTTCCGGACCGCGGTAGGCGAACTCCTTCCAAGAGGAGCAAGCCTTCTGAGCCGGCGGCCTCCGTCCAACCGGAGGTGCCGGACAATCTGCTGGAGGTGCTTGACGACGCCTCCATCGACGAGGGGCACCGTACTATTATGAGTACGGTGATCCAGAAGGTTCAGTCCGCCAAGAGCGGACTGACTGAAGCTTGCGCTAGCCTTCTAACAGGCTTCGAGGTAAGTAAAAATATGTAAAAATATTACCGCATAGACAGTAGCCCCTGATGCTCTGTTTGGCGTTCGGAAAGAAAAGCCGAATAGAGGATCTATTAAATTTCGCAGGAGTCTAACAAAAAGAGTCAATATGCGTATGCAGGCTTCGCTGCTATCCACCGCCGCACTGACTGCGGAGGTGGGTGTCCTGAAGCAGGACCTCGAGCGGACCGAGCAAGAGCTCGGCCTTGCCAAGCGGCAGCTCGAGGAGAAAGAAGGTAAGAAATACCTTACAGAAAAAGTGCCTATAAAAAGGCATGATTGCAAAAAAAATACAGGATTGTACTGCTTATTGTAGGGCCACGACTGAGGTGGCGACCCTTAAGCAGGCGTTGTCTGAGGCCGAAAAGAAAACGGCCGCAGGAGCGCACCGAGCGAGACAGACTTGGGGCTCAGGTCGGCGAGGTGCAGCAAGAGCTTCAGGCTCTCATGAAAAAACATGAGAGTTTGGAGCTTGAGTCAAAGGCGCAAGCATCCGAGCTCGCGACGGCCCTTGAGACGCCAAGTCTGCCAAGGCCGAAGCCCAAAAGGCCCTCCAAGAGTTGGAGGAGATGAGGAAGATAGCAGCGGGTAAGGCATTCTTCATGCAAAGCAGAAATATAAAAGTAAACTACTTGTTACTTACCCGAATCCGGAGCTCTCCAGGGGCATTCGCAGATCTTCCCCGCAGCGTATCCGACGCTGCCGCATTCTACCGAGCTGAAGAGGGCAGCTCGACGGAGAAGGTGTTCTGGTCTCAGTATTCTGAGGCCGGACACCCTGTGCCTTTGAGCGACCAGCTGAAACAGCTAGTCGAGCTCCACAAGGCGGCCGAACAGGCCATGAAGGGCTTCATAGTTCGGCTGTGGCCCGGAGAGGCCCTGCCTGGGAGCTATTTCGGGCTGGTGCGGCGGCTGGTGGAGGCCTGTCCGAGGCTCGAGGTCATCAAGCGCTCCGTCTGCATCGAGTGTTGGGTAACGTAGCATAAATTCAAAATTTTCCTACGTGTCACAAAGATCTATCTATGGAGTCATCTAGCAACGAGGGAGGAGTGGATCTACATACCCTTGTAGATCGCGCGCGGAAGCGTTCAAGAGAACGGGGTTGATGGAGTCGTACTCGTCGTGATCCAAATCACCGATGATCCTAGCGCCGAACGAACGGCACCTCCGCATTCAACACACGTATGGAGCAGCGACATCTCCTCCTTCTTGATCTAGCAAGGGGGAAGGAGAGGTTGATGGAGATCCAGCAGCACGACAGCATGGTGGTGGAAGTAGCGGGATTCTAACAGGGCTTCGCCAAGCGCTGCGGGAGGAGGGAGATGTGTCATGGGAGGGAGAGGGAGGCGCCAGGGCTTAGGTATGGTTGCCCTCCCTTCCCCCCACTATATATAGGGCCAAGGGAGAGGGGGAGGGCACAGCCTTGCCCCTTCCTCCAAGGAAGGGTGCGGCCAAGGGGGGGAGGAGTCCATCCTCCCCAAGGCACCTCGGAGGTGCCTTCCCCCTTTAGGACTCTCCCCTCCTCTTGTCCCTTTGGCGCATGGGCCTCTAGGGGCTGGTGCCTGTGGCCCATATAGGCCAAGGCGCACCCCCTACAGCCCATGTGGCCCCCTGGGGCAGGTGGCCCCACCCGGTGGACCCCCGGGACCCTTCCGGTGGTCCCGGTACAATACCGGTGACCCCGAAACTTGTCCCGATGGCGGAAATAGCACTTCCTATATATAAATCTTTACCTCCGGACCATTCCGGAACTCCTTGTGACGTCCGGGATCTCATCCGGGACTCCGAACAACTTTCAGGTTACCGCATACTAATATCTCTATAACCCTAGCGTCACCGAACCTTAAGTGTGTAGACCCTACGGGTTCGGGAGACATGCAGACATGACCGAGATGACTCTCCGGTCAATAACCAACAGCGGGATCTGGATACCCATGTTGGCTCCCACATGTTCCACGATGATCTCATCGGATGAACCACGATGTCAAGGACTTAATCAATCCCGTATACAATTCCCTTTGTCTATCGGTACGACACTTGCCCGAGATTTGATCGTCGGTATCCCGATACCTTGTTCAATCTCGTTACCGGCAAGTCTCTTTACTCGTTCTGTAACACATCATGCCGTGATCAACTCCTTGATCACATTGTGCACATTATGATGATGTCCTACCGAGTGGGCCCAGAGATACCTCTCCGTCACACGGAGTGACAAATCCCAGTCTCGATTCGTGCCAAAACAACAGACACTTTCGGAGATACCCGTAGTGTACCTTTATAGCCACCCAGTTACGTTGTGACGTTTGGCACACCCAAAGCACTCCTACGGTATCCGGGAGTTGCACAATCTCATGGTCTAAGGAAATGATACTTGACATTAGAAAAGCTTTAGCATACGAACTACATGATCTTGTGCTAGGCTTAGGATTGGGTCTTTGTCCATCACATCATTCTCCTAATGATGTGATCCCGTTATCAACGACATCCAATGTCCATGGTCAGGAAACCGTGACCATCTATTGATCAACGAGCTAGTCAACTAGAGGCTTACTAGGGACATGGTGTTGTCTATGTATCCACACATGTACCTGAGTTTCCTATCAATACAATTATAGCATGGATAATAAACGATTATCATGAACAAGGAAATATAATAATAACCAATTTATTATTGCCTCTAGGGCATATTTCCAACAGTCTCCCACTTGCACTAGAGTCAATAATCTAGTTCACATCGTCATGTGATTAACACTCACAGGTCACATCGCCATGTGACCAACATCCAAAGAGTTTACTAGTGTCACTAAACTAGTTCACATCATCATGTGATTAAGACTCAATGAGTTCTGGGTTTGATCATGTTTTGCTTGTGAGAGAGGTTTTAGTCAACGGGTCTGCAACAATCAGATCCGTATGTACTTTGCAAATCTCTATGTCATCTTGTAGATGCAGCTACTACGCTATATTTGGAGCTATTCCAAATAACTGTTCTACTATACGAATCCAGTCTACTACTCAGAATAATCTGGATTAGTGTCAAAGTTTGCATCGGTGTAACCCTTTACGACGAACTCTTTTACCACCTCCATAATCGAGAAAATTCCTTAGTCCACTAGTTACTAAGGATGTCCTGTGATCCATTCTTGGATCACTCTTGTACCCCTTGACTAACTCATGGCAAGGCACACTTCAGGTGCGGTACACAGCATAGCATACTGTAGAGCCTATGTCTAAGCATAGGGGACGACCTTCGTCCTTTCTCTCTATTCTACCATGGTCGAGCGTTAAGTCTTAACTTCATACCTTACAACTCAGGCAAGAACTCCTTCTTTGACTGATCCATCTTGAACACCATCAAGATCATGTCAAGGTATGTGCTCATTTGAAAGTACCATTAAGCGTTTTGATCTATCCTTATAGATCTTGATGCTCAATGTTCAAGTAGCTTAATCCAGGCTTTCCATTGAAAAACACTTTCCAAATAACCCTATATGCTTTCCAGAAATTCTACATCATTTCTGATCCTTAATATGTCAACAACATATACTCATCAGAAATTCTATAGTGCTCCCACTCACTTCTTTGGAAATACAAGTTTCTCATAAACTTTGTATACACCCAAAATCTTTGATCATCTCATCAAAGCATACATTCCAACTCCGAGATGCTTACTCCAGTCCTCAGAAGGATTGCTGGAGCTTTGCATACTTATTAGCATCTTTCAGGATTGACAAAACCTTCTGGTTTGTATCACATACAACCTTTTCTCAAAAAAAAACGTCGAGGAAACAATGTTTTGACATCCTATCTGCAAGATTTCATAAATAATGCAGTAATCACTAATATAATTTCAACAGACTCTTAGCATCGCTACGAGTGAGAAAGTCTCATCGTAGTCAACTCCTTGAACTTGTCGGAAAACATCTTAACGACAAGTCGATCTTTCTTAATGGTAATACTTACCATCATTGTCCGTCTTCCTTTTAAAATCCATCTGTACTCAACAGCCTTACGACCATCAAGTAGTTCTTCCAAAGTCTACACTTTGTTTTCATACATGGATCCTCTCTCGGATTTTATGGCCTCGAGCCATTTATCGGAATCCAGGCCCACCATCGCTTCTCCATAGCTCGTAGGTTCATTGTTGTCTAGCAACATGACTTCCAAGACAGGATTACGTACCACTCTGAAGTAGTACGCATCCTTGTCATCCCACGAGGTTTGGTAGTGACTTGATCTGAAGTTTCATGATCACTATCATAAGCTTCCACTTCAATTGGTGTAGGTGCCACAGGAACAACTCCCTGTGCTCTGCCACACACTAGTTGAAGAGACGGTTCAATAACCTCATCAAGTCTCCACCATCCTCCCACTCAATTCTTTCGAGAGAAACTTTTCCTCGAGAAAGGACCCGATTCTAGAAACAATCCCTTATTGCTTTCGGATCTGAGACAGGAGGTATACCCAACTGTTTTGGGTGTCCTATGAAGATGCATTTATCCGCTTTGGGTTCGAGCTTATCAGCCTGAAACTTTTTCACATAAGCGTCGCAGCCCCAAACTTTTAAGAAATGACAGCTTAGGTTTCTCTAAACCATAGTTCATACGGTGTCATCTCATCGGAATTACGTGGTGCCCTATTTAAAGTGAATGTGGTTGTCTCTAATGCCTAACCCATAAACTATTGGGTAATTCGATAAGAGACATCATGGTATGCATCATATCCAATAGGGTGCAGTTATGATGTTCGGACACACCATCACACTATGGTGTTCCAGGCTGTATTAGTTGTGAAACAATTTCCACAATGTCTTAATTCTGTGCCAAACTCGTAATTCAGATATTCATCTCTATGATCATATCATAGATATTTATCCTCTTGTCACGACGATCTTTCAACTTCACCCTGAAATTACTTGAACCTTTCAATAATTCAGACTCGTGATTCATCAAGTAAATATACTCAACATCTACTCAAATCATCTGTGAAGTAAGAACATAACGATATCCACTACATGCCTCAGCACTCATTGGACTGCACACATCAAAATGTATTACTTCCAACAAGTTGCTTTCTAGTTCCATTTTACTGAAAACGAGGCTTTCAGTCATCTTGCCCATGTGGTATGATTTGCATGTCTCAAGTGATTCAAAATCAAGTGAGTCCAAACTGGTCCATTTGCATGGAGTTTCTTCATGCATATACACCAATAGACATGGTTCGCATGTCTCAAACCTTTTCAAAAATGAGTGAGTCCAAAGATCCATCAACATGGAGCTTCTTCATGCGTTTTATACCGATATGACTTAAGTGGCAGTGCC
>NC_053024.1:418663999-418679206 GCF_003073215.2 Triticum urartu
AGAGGAGATTACGATCAATGGAAACACCGAACGCTCCCTCCGAACGGAGGAGCACACGGCGGCCCTTGCAGCGGAAGTACAAAGCAGCCTCTCCAGGCAGTTCTCCAGTCCGGCCATTAAACGTCCGGACACCGTCAAGCGCGCCCGGAGTAACCTACAACAAGACCGCCTGGCACGATCCGAGCAGGCGTAGCAATGCGGCCCCAACCCCAGCCCTCGCAAAAATGCGACGCCAGTGCTTCATGTACATAACTACGCTCTAGAAATACCATGGGTACAGGGGGAGGGGCACCATCACGGCATGCCCGAAACATGGCTTAAACCGTACCAGGGGCTGCCGATTTTTTAATTTTCTCTTACTTTCAGGACTACACACTTCGGAAGGCCTGTTCGGCAGTTCAATTGCCGCACAAACGATGCAAGAACCAGGGAAGCAGACAAGCCACGCCGCATTACGGAACTCCCAGGTGGTCTCTATCAGGAGCAGTATACCTGTTTTCGCATACTATTCCGCAGCTTGCCCCTGGAACGGACATGTTACATAGTCCAACCTTTTGCTTATCACATTATTTATATCGTTCTGCTTTGATCGCAGCCCTCTTTAATAAACAGTGCATAGATTTTTTCTATTTTTGCATTACTCTTTATATATATATATATATATATGTTCCTTAACGACATGTTGCACCCGTACACTTTGGTACGGCCAAAATACGCCAGGGGCTTTAGTACCCCTCAATATGGTGTGAGAAGTCCGAACACTTTAACAAGTGCGGCACCCCGAACTTATAGCATTATATGCATCGGCTCCGAATCATGTCTTGGGTCAATAGTTGGGTTTGCCCGGCTCCTATGTTTTGGTGCCTTATGTTCCGCTATATCGGCTAAGGTAGCACTAGGAGAACCACTGCGATTGTGCCCCAGTTGAGCTGGGTCAAGCACCTCAGACGAGAAAGCTAAAATTGACTGTCATGATGAAGCGAGAGCTGGTCGCTGTTTGAGAGGTTTTTCGAGTCCCTAACGACTTATGCCGCTTAGAGCGAGGAGCCGGCTCTGTCCGGCCAAGGCGTGGATAGCGCCCCGAACTCGGTCTTCCGAATACCAGGGGCTTCGCCGAAATTTAAAATTATAGAATTCTATGGCTAAGTGAGAGTGTTCACGCATTATAGTCCGATTGCCTTGTTCGTTGGGCTGAGCGCCTCCCTCGAAGGACCCAAACATGGGAACAAGAGCGCTCAGGTTTATCCCCGAACACCCCAGCACTAGCGGCACGGGGGCAGAAGCCGACGACTTGCCATCTATCAGAATTGATAAACAGCCGCACAGAAGGTAATATTTTAAATTCCAACAGCATTGCTTAGCGCATTTGAACAAGTTTTCAGCGCACAGGACAAAACGAGCAAGTTTCACTCAAAAATTACATCCCTAGAACATTCATCCGCCACAAGGCAGGCACCCTTCAGAACATCCTTATAATAATTCTCGGGCTTGCGATGCTCTTTCCCCGGCGGTGGCCCGTCCTTCACAAGCTTCTCAGCATCCAGCTTGCCCCAGTGCACCTTAGCACGGGCAAGGGCCCTACGGGCACCTTCAATGCAGACGGAGCGCTTGATGACTTCGAGCCTTGGACAGGCCTCCACCAGCCGCCGCACCAGCCCGAAATAGCTCCCAGGCAGAGCCTCTCCAGGCCACAGCCGAACTATGAGGCCCTTCATGGCCTGTTCGGCCGCCTTGTGGAGCTCGACCAGTTGCTTCAGCTGGTCGCTCAGGGGCACGGGGTGTCCGGCCTCAGCATACTGAGACCAGAACACCTTCTCTGTCGAGCTGCCCTCCTCGGCTCGATAGAATGCGGCGGCATCGGACACACTCCGGGGAAGATCTGCGAACGCTCCTGGAGAGCTCCGGATTCGGGTAAGTAACAAGTAACTCACGTTTATGTGTTTGCTTTGCATAAAGAATGCCTTACCCGCCGCTATCTTCTTCACCTCATCCAACTCCTGGAGGGTCTTCTGGGATTCGGCCTTGGCAGACTTGGCATTTTCAATAGCCACCGCGAGCTCGGACGCTCGCGTCTTTGAGTCAAGCTCCAAACTCTCATGTTTTTCCATGAGAGCCTGGAGCTCTTGCTACCTTGCCAACCTCGGCCTCATACTTCTCCCGCTCGGTGCGCTCCGTGGCCGCCCTCTTCTCGGCCTCGACCAGCGCTTGCTTAAGGGTCGCCACCTCAAGACATGGCCCCTATAATAGCCACGATAATCCTGTCATTTTTTGCAATCACACCTTTTTATATATAGTTAAACAAGGTATTTCTTACCTTCATTGTCCTCGAGCTGCTTCTTGGCATGCCCGAGCTCTTGCTCGGACCGCTCGAGGTTCTGCTTTAGCGTGTCCATTTCCGCAGTCAGTGCGGCGGACGCAAGCAGAGAAGCCTGCATACGCATATTGACTCCTTTTTGTTAGACTCCTGCGAATTTTATTTGATCCTCTATTCGGCTTTTCTTCCCGAACGCCAAACAGAGCATCAGGGGCTACTGTCTATGTGGTAATATTATTTACACATTCTTTACTTACCTCAAAGCCTGTTAAAAGGCTAGTACAAGCTTTAGTCAGTCCGCTCTTGGCGGACTGAACCTTCTGGACCACCGCACTCATAATGGTGCGGTGCTCCTCGTCGATGGAGGCGCCTTGGAGCGCCTCCAACAGATTGTCCAGCGCCTCCGGTTGGACGGGGGTCACCGGCACGGTGGGCTTGCTCCTCTTGGAAGGAGGTCCCCCGCTGGACTCTGGAACCTTTGAAGTTTCCGGAGCGGTGTCCGGCCCAGAGCCGGACTTGGAGCCCTGGGGGGTTTCATCCCCTTTACTACTGGAGTGCGGGAGGTCGCCTTACGGCGCCTCCAGGACCACCTCCTCCCGGCTTGGAACCTGTTGGGACAACACTGTTGGAAATATGCCCTAGAGGCAATAATAAATAGTTATTATTATATTTCCTTGTTCATGATAATCGTTTATTATCCATGCTAGAATTGTATTGATAGGAAACTCAGATACATGTGTGGATACATAGACAACACCATGTCCCTAGTAAGCCTCTAGTTGACTAGCTCGTTGATCAATAGATGGTTACGGTTTCCTGACCATGGACATTGGATGTCGTTGATAACGGGATCACATCATTAGGAGAATGATGTGATGGACAAGACCCAATCCTAAGCATAGCACTAGATCGTGTAGTTCGTATGCTAAAGCTTTTCTAATGTCAAGTATCATTTCCTTAGACCATGAGATTGTGCAACTCCCGGATACCGTAGGAATGCTTTGGGTGTGCCAAACGTCACAACGTAACTGGGTGGCTATAAAGGTACACTACGGGTATCTCCGAAAGTGTCTGTTGGGTTGGCACGAATCGAGACTGGGATTTGTCACTCCGTGTGACGGAGAGGTATCTCTGGGCCCACTCGGTAGGACATCATCATAATGTGCACAATGTGATCAAGGAGTTGATCACGGGATGATGTGTTACGGAACGAGTAAAGAGACTTGCCGGTAACGAGATTGAACAAGGTATCGGTATACCGACGATCGAATCTCGGGCAAGTACAATACCGCTAGACAAAGGGAATTGTATACGGGATTGATTAAGTCCTTGACATCGTGGTTCATCCGATGAGATCATCGTGGAACATGTGGGAGCCAACATGGGTATCCAGATCCCGCTGTTGGTTATTGACCGGAGATCGTCTCGGTCATGTCTGCATGTCTCCCGAACCCGTAGGGTCTACACACTTAAGGTTCGATGACGCTAGGGTTATAAAGGAAGTTTGTATGTGGTTACCGAATGTTGTTCGGAGTCCCGGATGAGATCCCGGACGTCACGAGGAGTTCCGGAATGGTCCGGAGGTAAAGATTTATATATGGGAAGTCCTGTTTTGGTCACCGGAAGAGTTTCGGGGTTTATCGGTAATGTACCGGGACCACCGGGAGGGTCCCGGGGGTCCACCAAGTGGGGCCACCAGCCCCGGGGGGCCACATGGGCTGTAGGGAGTGTTCCTTGGCCTACATGGGCCAAGGGCACCAGCCCCACTAAGGCCCATGCGCCTAATAGATGGAGAGGGGGCAAACCCTAATGGGATATGGGCCTTAGGGCCCATATTGGTGCGCCTCCCTCTCCCATCCCCTCTTGGCTGCCCCCTTGCTCCCCATCTAGGGCTGCCGCCCCCCTAGGGGTGGGAACCTTAGAGGGGGCGCAGCCCCTCCCCTTCCCTATATATATGAGGCCTAGGGGGCTGCCCAAGACACACGTGATTCGATCTCTCGTTGGTGCAGCCCTGCATCTCTCTCTCCCTCCTCTTCTGTTGGTGCTTGGGCGAAGCCCTGCAGGATTGCCACGCTCCTCCACCACCACCACGCCGTTGTGCTGCTGCTGGATGGAGTCTTCCTCAACCTCTCCCTCTCTCCTTGCTGGATCAAGGCTGGGAGACGTCACCGGGCTGTACGTGTGTTGAACGCGGAGGTGCCGTGCGTTCGGCACTTGGTCATCGGTGATTTGAATCACGACGAGTACGACTCCATCAACCCCGTTCACTTGAACACTTCCGCTTAGCGAATCTACAAGGGTATGTAGATGCACTCTCCTTCCCCTCGTTGCTAGTCTCTCCATAGATAGATCTTGGTGACACGTAGGAAAATTTTGAATTTCTGCTACGTTCCCCAACAGTGGCATCATGAGCTAGGTCTATGCGTAGTTTCTATGCACGAGTAGAACACAAAGTAGTTGTGGGCGTTGATTTTGTTCAATTTGCTTGCCGTTACTAGTCTTATCTTGATTCGGCGGCATCGTGGGATGAAGCGGCCCGGACCGACCTTACACGTATTCTTACGTGAGACTGGTTCCACCGACTGACATGCACTAGTTGCATAAGGTGGCTAGCGGGTGCCTGTCTCTCCCACTTTAGTCGGATCGGATTCGATGAACAGAGGGTCCTTATGAAGGGCAAATAGAATTGGCATATCACATTGTGGTTTTGCGTAGGTAAGAAACGTTCTTGCTAGAAACCCATAGCAGCCACGTAAAACATGCAAACAACAATTAGAAGACGTCTAACTTGTTTTTGCAGGGTATGCTATGTGATGTGATATGGCCAAAAGGATGTGATGAATGATATATGTGATGTGTGAGATTGATCATGTTCTTGTAATAGGAATCATGACTTGCATGTCGATGAGTATGACAACCGGCAGGAGCCATAGGAGTTGTCTTTATTTATTTATGACTTGCGTGTCAACATAAACGTCATGTAATTACTTTACTTTATTGCTAACCGTTAGCTGTAGTAGTAGAAGTAATAGTTGACGAGACAACTTCATGAAGACACGATGATAGAGATCATGATGATGGAGATCATGGTGTCATGCCGGTGACAAGATGATCATGGAGCCCCAAGATGGAGATCAAAGGAGCTATATGATATTGGCCATATCATGTCACTATTATTTGATTGCATGTGATGGTTATCATGTTTATACATCTTATTTGCTTAGAACGACGGTAGTAAATAAGATGATCCCTCATTAAAATTTCAAGAAGTGTTCTCCCCTAACTGTGCACCGTTGCTACAGTTCGTCGTTTCGAAGCACGCCGTGATGATCGGGTGTGATAGATCCTTACGTTCACATACAACGGGTGTAAGACAGTTTTACACATGCAAAACACTTAGGGTTAACTTGACGAGCCTAGCATGTACAGACATGGCCTCGGAACACAGAAGACCGAAAGGTCGAGCATGAGTCGTATAGAAGATACGATCAACATGAAGATGTTCACCGACGTTGACTAGTCCGTCTCACGTGATGATCGGACACGGCCTAGTTGACTCGGATCATGTAATCACTTAGATGACTAGAGGGATGTCTATCTAAGTGGGAGTTCATAAGATGAACTTAATTATCCTGAACATAGTCAAAAGGATTTTGCAAATTATGTCGTAGCTCATGCTATAGTTCTACTGTTTAGATGTGTTCCTAGAGAAAAATTAGTTGAAAGTTGATAGTAGCAATTATGCGGACTAGGTCCGTAAACTGAGGATTGTCCTCATTGCTTCTTAGAAGGCTTATGTCCTTAATGCACCGCTAAGTATGCTGAACCTTGAACGTCGTCTGTGGATGTTGCGAACATCTGACATACACGTTTTGATAACTACGTGATAGTTCAGTTAAACGGTTTAGAGTTGAGGCACCGAAGACATTTTGAAACGTCACGAAACATATGAGATGTTTTGAGGGCTGAAATTGGGATTTCAGGCTCGTGCCCACGTCAAGAGGTATAAGACCTCCGACGATTTTCTTAACCTGCAAACTAAGGGAGAAAAGCTCAATTGTTGAACTTGTGCTTAGATTGTCTGAGTACAACAATCATTTGAATCGAGTGGGAGTTGATCTTCCAGATGAGATAGTGATGTTTCTCCGAAGTCATTACCACCAAGCTACTAGAGCTTCGTGATGAACTATAATATATCAGGGACATATATGATGATCCTTGAAATATTCGCGATGTTTGACACCGCGAAAGTAGAGATCAAGAAGGAGCATCAATTGTTGATGGTTGGTGAAACCACTAGTTTTAAGAAGGGCAAGGGCAAGAAGGGATACTTCATGAAACGGCAAATCAGCTGCTGCTCTAGTGAAGAAACCCAAGGTTGAACCCAAACCCGAGACTAAGTGCTTCTGTAATAAGGGGAACAGCCACTGGAGCAGAATTACCCTAGATACTTGGTAGATGAGAAGGCCGACAAGGTCGATAGAAGTATATTGGATATACATTGTGTTGATGTGTACTTTACTAGTACTCCTACTAGCACCAGGGTATTAGATGCCGGTTCGGTTGCTAAGTGTTAGTAACTCGAAATAAAAGCTACGGAATAAACGGAGACTAGCTAAAGGTGAGCTGACGATATGTGTTGGAAGTGTTTCCAATGTTGATATGATCAAGCATCGCAAGCTCCCTCTACCATCGAGATTGGTGTTTGCGTTGAGCATAGACATGATTGGATTATGTCTATCGCAATGCGGTTATTCATTTAAGGGAATAATGGTTACTCTGTTTATTTGAATAATACCTTCAATGGTCTTGCACCTAAAATGAATGGTTTATTGAATCTCGATCGTAGTGATACACATGTTCACCAAAAGATAGTAATGATAGTACCACCTACTTGTGGCACTGCCACGTAAGTCATATCGGTATAAAACGCATGAAGAAGCTCCATGTTGATGGATCTTTGGACTCACTCGTTTTTGAAAAGTTTGAGACATGCGAACCATGTCTATTGGTGTATATGCATGAAGAAACTCCATGCAAATGGACCGTTTGGACTCACTTGATTTTGAATCACTTGAGACATGCAAATCATACCACATGGGCAAGATGACTGAAAGCCTCGTTTTCAGTAAAATGGAACTAGAAAGCAACTTGTTGGAAGTAATACATTTTGATGTGTGCAGTCCAATGAGTGCTGAGGCGTAGTGGATATCGTTATGTTCTTACTTCACAGATGATTTGAGTAGATGTTGAGTATATTTACTTGATGAATCACGAGTCTGAATTATTGAAAGGTTCAAGTAATTTCAGGGTGAAGTTGAAAGATCGTCGTGACAAGAGGATAAAATATCTATGATATGATCATAGAGATGAATATCTGAATTACGAGTTTGGCACAGAATTAAGACATTGTGGAAATTGTTTCACAACTAATACAGCCTGGAACACCATAGTGTGATGGTGTGTCCGAACATCATAACTGCACCCTATTGGATATGATGCATACCATGATGTCTCTTATCGAATTACCACAATAGTTTTATGGGTTAGGCATTAGAGACAACCACATTCACTTTAAATAGGGCACCACGTAATTCCGATGAGATGACACCGTATGAACTATGGTTTAGAGAAACCTAAGCTGTCATTTCTTAAAAGTTTGGGGCTGCGACGCTTATGTGAAAAGTTTCAGGCTGATAAGCTCGAACCCAAAGCGGATAAATGCATCTTCATAGGACACCCAAAACAGTTGGGTATACCTCCTGTCTCAGATCCGAAAGCAATAAGGGATTGTTTCTAGAATCGGGTCCTTTCTCGAGGAAAAGTTTCTCTCGAAAGAATTGAGTGGGAGGATGGTGGAGACTTGATGAGGTTATTGAACCGTCTCTTCAACTAGTGTGTGGCAGGGCACAGGAAGTTGTTCCTGTGGCACCTACACCAATTGAAGTGGAAGCTTATGATAGTGATCATGAAACTTCAGATCAAGTCACTACCAAACCTCGTAGGATGACAAGGATGCGTACTACTTCAGAGTGGTACGTAATCCTGTCTTGGAAGTCATGTTGCTAGACAACAATGAACCTACGAGCTATGGAGAAGCGATGGTGGGCCGGATTCCGATAAATGGCTCGAGGCCATAAATCCGAGAGAGGATCCATGTATGAAAACAAAGTGTAGACTTTGGAAGAACTACTTGATGGTCGTAAGGCTGTTGAGGTAAGATGGATTTTAAAAGGAAGACGGACAATGATGGTAAATGTCACCATTAAGAAAGCTCGACTTGTCGTTAAGATGTTTTCCGACAAGTTCAAGGAGTTGACTACGATGAGACTTTCTCACTCGTAGCGATGCTAAGAGTCTGTTGGAATTATATTAGCGATTACTGCATTATTTATGAAATCTTGCAGATAGGATGTCAAAACATTGTTTCCTCGACGATTTTCTTGAGGAAAGGTTGTATGTGATACAACCGGAAGGTTTTGTCAATCCTGAAAGATGCTAATAAGTATGCAAAGCTCCAGCAATCCTTCTAAGGACTGGAGTAAGCATCTCGGAGTTGGAATGTATGCTTTGATGATCAAAGATTTTGGGTGTATGAAAAGTGGGAGCACTATAGAATTTCTGATGAATATATGTTGTTGACATATTGTTGATCAGAAATGACGTAGAATTTCTGGAAAGCATATAGGGTTATTTGGAAAGTGTTTTTCAATGGAAAGCCTGGATTAAGCTACTTGAACATTGAGCATCAAGATCTATAAGGATAGATCAAAACGCTTAATGGTACTTTCAAATGAGCACATACCTTGACATGATCTTGAAGGTGTTCAAGATGGATCAGTCAAAGAAGGAGTTCTTGCCTGAGTTGTAAGGTATGAAGTTAAGACTTAAAGCTCGACCACGGCAGAATAGAGAGAAAGGACGAAGGTCGTCCCCTATGCTTAAGACGTAGGCTCTACAGTATGCTATGCTGTGTACCGCACCTGAAGTGTGCCTTGCCATGAGTCAGTCAAGGGGTACAAGAGTGATCCAAGAATGGATCACAGGACAGCGGTCAAAGTTATCCTTAGTAACTAGTGGACTAAGGAATTTTCTCGATTATGGAGGTGGTAAAAGAGTTCGTCGTAAAGGGTTACGCCGATGCAAACTTTGACACTAATCCAGATTATTCTGAGTAGTAAACTGGATTCGTATAGTAGAACAGTTATTTGGAATAGCTCCAAATAGAACGTGGTAGCTGCATCTAGGAGATGACATAGAGATTTGTAAAGCACACACGGATCTGAAAGGTTCAGACCCGTTGACTAAAACCTCTCTCACAAGCAACATGATCAAACCAGAACTCATTGAGTGTTAATCACATAGTGATGAACTAGATTATTGACTCTAGTAAACTCTTTGGATGTTGGTCACATGGCGATGTGACCTGTGAGTGTTAATCACATGGCGATGTGAACTAGATTATTGACTCTAGTGCAAGTGGGAGACTGTTGGAAATATGCCCTAGAGGCAATAATAAATTAGGTTATTATTATATTTCCTTGTTCATGATAATCGTTTATTATCCATGCTAGAATTGTATTGATAGGAAACTCAGATACATGTGTGGATACATAGACAACACCATGTCCCTAGTAAGCCTCTAGTTGACTAGCTCGTTGATCAATAGATGGTTACGGTTTCCTGACCATGGACATTGGATGTCGTTGATAACGGGATCACATCATTAGGAGAATGATGTGATGGACAAGACCCAATCCTAAGCATAGCACTAGATCGTGTAGTTCGTATGCTAAAGCTTTTCTAATGTCAAGTATCATTTCCTTAGACCATGAGATTGTGCAACTCCCGGATACCGTAGGAATGCTTTGGGTGTGCCAAACGTCACAACGTAACTGGGTGGCTATAAAGGTACACTACAGGTATCTCCGAAAGTGTCTGTTGGGTTGGCACGAATCGAGACTGGGATTTGTCACTCCGTGTGACGGAGAGGTATCTCTGGGCCCACTCGGTAGGACATCATCATAATGTGCACAATGTGATCAAGGAGTTGATCACGGGATGATGTGTTACGGAACGAGTAAAGAGACTTGCCGGTAACGAGATTGAACAAGGTATCGGGATACCGACGATCGAATCTCGGGCAAGTATCGTACCGCTAGACAAAGGGAATTGTATACGGGATTGATTAAGTCCTTGACATCGTGGTTCATCCGATGAGATCATCGTGGAACATGTGGGAGCCAACATGGGTATCCAGATCCCGCTGTTGGTTATTGACCGGAGAACGTCTCGGTCATGTCTGCATGTCTCCGAACCCGTAGGGTCTACACACTTAAGGTTCGATGACGCTAGGGTTATAAAGGAAGTTTGTATGTGGTTACCGAATGTTGTTCGGAGTCCCGGATGAGATCCGGACGTCACGAGGAGTTCCGGAATGGTCCGGAGGTAAAGATTTATATATGGGAAGTCCTGTTTTGGTCACCGGAAGAGTTTCGGGGTTTATCGGTAATGTACCGGGACCACCGGGAGGGTCCCGGGGGTCCACCAAGTGGGGCCACCTGCCCGGGGGCCACATGGGCTGTAGGGAGTGTTCCTTGGCCTACATGGGCCAAGGGCACCAGCCCCACTAAGGCCCATGCGCCTAAGAGATGGAGAGGGGGCAAACCCTAATGGGATATGGGCCTTAGGGCCCATATTGGTGCGCCTCCCTCTCCCATCCCCTCTTGGCCGCCCCTTGCTCCCCATCTAGGGCTGCCGCCCCCCTAGGGGTGGGAACCCTAGAGGGGGGCGCACTCCCCTTCCCCTATATATATGAGGCCTAGGGCTGCCCATAACACACGCGATTCGATCTCTCGTTGGTGCAGCCCTGCATCTCTCTCTCCCTCCTCTTCTGTGGTGCTTGGCGAAGCCCTGCAGGATTGCCACGCTCCTCCATCACCACCACGCCGTTGTGCTGCTGCTGGATGGAGTCTTCCTCAACCTCTCCCTCTCTCCTTGCTGGATCAAGGCGTGGGAGACGTCACCGGGCTGCACGTGTGTTGAACGCGGAGGTGCCGTGCGTTCGGCACTTGGTCATCGGTGATTTGAATCACGACGAGTACGACTCCATCAACCCCGTTCACTTGAACGCTTCCGCTTAGCGATCTACAAGGGTATGTAGATGCACTCTCCTTCCCCTCGTTGCTAGTCTCTCCATAGATAGATCTTGGTGACACGTAGGAAAATTTTGAATTTCTGCTACGTCCACAACACTTCGGTGTCGTCCGTAGGGCGGGGGGAGGAAGCCGTCGGAAGCGAGTTCACATCCGACGAGTCCAGTGAGCCGCTCGACGACGCGTCGAGCCGGTCTTTGGGTGGGCTGCATAAACATATTCGACATAAGGGAAAGTGTGCAATAAACGAATACTATGAATTACTCTGGTATCCGGATACTTACGATTTTGCCAGGGGCTTGGCCCTGGGCGGCCACTCCTCTCCGCCGTCGGCGTCGGTGGAGTAGTCCGGAGGAAGGGTTTTCCCCTTCTTGGACCCTCCGGCCTCCCCAGAGAGGGCGGCCTTCCTTTTCTTCTCTCCTCCCGCTGGAGGGGGAGAGGTCTCTTCTTCTTCCTCCTCGTCTTCACGGGAGGAATGCGCCTCGGAACCGTCGGATGATGGATCGACACCTCCTGGCGCCGGGCACTCTTTCGAGTCCCTGGCCTTTTTCGCGGCCTTCTTCTCCGGCACCACATAGGGTGCCGGAACCAGCAGCTTCGCCAAGCGAGCGTCCGCTGGGCCTTCGGGCAAAGGAGCCGGACAGTTGATCTGTCCGGACGTCACCTGCCAATCCTGTCAAAGGTAAGGGAGCTTAGATCCCGCATGGAGTCAAACTATGAAAAACTGATACCCTGTAAAAGGAAAAAACAGCTTACCGCATGAGCGTGACGCTGCGTCTGAATCCGCGATCCTCAGTAGCAGATGCGGGGGCCTCGGCGCCCTTGAAAAGCACCTTCCAGGCATCTTCGTACGTCGTGTCGAAGAGTCTACTCAGAGTTTGGTGTCGTGCCGGGTCGAACTCCCACAGGTTGAAAGCCCGTTGTTGACACGGGAGGATCAGGCGGATGAGCATAACCTGGACAACGTTGACAAGTTTGAGCTTCTTGTCCACCAGGGTTTGGATGCATGTTTGGAGTCCGGTCAGCTCTCCTTTTTTACCCCACGACAGGCCCGTCTCCTTCCAGGAGGTGAGCCGCGTAGGGGGTCCGGATCGAAACTCAGGGGCTGCGACCCATTCGGGGTGCGGCTCGGTGATGTAAAACCACCCCGATTGCCACCCCTTCAGGGTCTCCACAAAGGAGCCCTCGAGCCATAAGACGTTGGCCATCTTGCCCACCATGGCGCCTCCGCACTCCGCCTGGTTGCCGCGCACCACCTTCGGCTTGACATTGAAAGTCTTGAGCCATAGGCCGAAATGGGGGCGGATGCGAGGAAAGCCTCGCACACGACGATAAACGCCGAGATGTTGAGGACAAAGTTCGGGGCCAGATCGTGGAAATCCAGGCCATAGTAGAACATGAGCCCCCGGACAAATGGGTGGAGAGGGAAGCCCAGTCCGCGGAGGAAATGGGGGAGGAACACCACCCTCTCATGGGGCCTAGGGGTGGGGATGAGCTGCCCCTTTTCGGGAAGCCGGTACGCAATGTCGTTAGACAAGTATCCGGCCTTCCTCAGTTTTTGATGTGTCCCTCCGTGACGGAGGAGACCATCCACTTGCCTCCCGCTCCGGACATGGCTGGAGAAGGTTGAGGTGGGGAGTGCGGACTTGGGCGCTGGAGCTCGAGTGCGCGAGAATGGATAAGCAAGGAGGAAGAAGGCGTAGATGAAAAGGTGGATCCTTATCCCCTTATATGGGTGGACGCAACTACGTGTCCCCACCAGCCTGGTAAAACTCGCTTATCTCCAAGCGCCGTAATCAATGGCGCGGTTGGGTTACCCACGCCCGTATTGATGAGAATCCCGGAATAAGGGGACACGATCTCTGCTTTAACAAGACGTGCCAAGGAAACCGCCTCGCAATGACGCGCTGAGGTGGGATAATAAACGATTCAATAAAGGCTTGGCCGTGGTGTGATGTCACTACGGAATACGTCAGCAGATTAGATTTGTGTAAATATTATTCTCTCTATGGCAATATGTGGAAACTTATTTTGCAGAGCCGGACACTATTTTGTTCAAAATCTTCTATGAAGTACTTGGAGGAGGAACCCGCCTTGCAATGCCGAAGACAATCTGCGCGCCGGACTCGTCGTCATTGAAGCCTGGTTCAGGGGCTACTGAGGGAGTCCTGGATTAGGGGGTGTCCGGATAGCCAGACTATACCTTCGGCCGGACTCCTGGACTATGAAGATACAAGATTGAAGACTTCGTCCCGTGTCCGGAAGGGACTTTCCTTGGCGTGGAAGGCAAGCTTGGCGATACGGATATGCAGATCTCCTACCATTGTAACCGACTTTGTGTAACCCTAACCCTCTCCGGTGTCTATATAAACCGGAGGGTTTTAGTCCGTAGGACAACATAAAACAACAATCATACCATAGGCTAGCTTCTAGGGTTTAGCCTCTCCGATCTCGTGGTAGATCTACTCTTGTACTACCCATATCATCAATATTAATCAAGCAGGACGTAGGGTTTTACCTCCAAGAGGGCCCGAACCTGGGTAAAACTTTGTGTCCCTTGTCTCCTGTTACCATCCGGCCTAGACGCACAGTTCGGGACCCCCTACCCGAGATCCGCCGGTTTTGACACCGACTGGGTGATAGACTGAAGCATAATCGAGCTTGATGCCCATTTTGCTGCACCAGAGTTTACCTCGTCGGCCGTGAAGTTCGTGCCGTTATCAGTGATGATGCTGTGGGGGACGTCAGTAACGGTGTACAACCCCGGATATGAAATCTATCACCGGTCCGGATTCGGCTATTTTAACCGGTTTGGCCTCTATCCATTTGGTGAATTTATCCACCATGACCAATAAGTATTTTTTCTTGTGGGTTCCCCCTTTAAGGGGTCCAACCATGTCAAGCCCCCAGACCGCGAAGGGCCATGTAATGGGGATTGTTCGGAGGGCGGTAGGTGGCATGTGGCTTTGATTTGCAAAGAGTTGGCAACCGGCGCAACGTTGGACCAAGTCCTGTGCGTCTGCCCGGGCCGTTGGCCAATAGAATCCTGTACGGAAGGCCTTGCTTACAAGAGCCTGGGCTGCGGCGTGATGACCGCCGAGTCCGGGATGAATTTCTGCCAAAAGGTTCCGCCCTTCCTCTTTGGAGATGCACCGTTGAAGGACTCTGGTAGCGCTTTTTTGTACAATTCTCCCTCGTGGACCCTGTAGGCCTTGGATCGCCGCACTATGCAGCGTGCCTCATTTTGGTCCTCCGAAAGTTCCTGTCTAGTTAAGTAGGCCAGGAATGGTTCTGTCCACGGGGCAACAATGGCCATTATTTCGTGGGCTGATTGCGTTATTTCGGTGGCGGAGCCTCCGATTGTGTCAGAGAGTTCGGTTTCAGGTATTTTGGCCAGGTCCGGACTATTGTTACCGGTGTCCCCTTCCCATGCTACGGATGGCTTGAAGAGCCGTTCCAGAAATATGTTGGGAGGGACCGCGTCGCGTTTTTGCCGATGCGGGCGAGGATATCCGCCGCCTGATTGTTTTCCCGAGCCACATGGTGAAATTCGAGCCCCTCGAACCGAGCTGACATTTTTAGGACGGCATTGCGATAAGCTGCCATTTTCGGATCCTTGGCATCGAAGTCTCCATTTATTTGGGATATCGCGAGGTTCGAATCCCCGCGCACCTCTAGGCGTTGAATGCCCATGGATACTGCCATCCGGAGACCATGTAGAAGGGCCTCATATTCGGC
>NC_053024.1:418680206-418780163 GCF_003073215.2 Triticum urartu
GAGAGGTCAGAAGAGAAGAGAGTGAGTAGTGATCTAGGTCTTTAGCTTAGTGGTCGTGTCCTACAGTCAGTGTGTGCTCTGATACCATCTTGTAGCGACCAGACCTCAAACGGTCCAATCTCTGTGCTCCGGTGTCATCCCTGGATCAGTAATGCTGACACCACACAATACTTGAAGGATTTATAACAGAGTAGCAATCACACACTTATTACATCGAGTGTCTCAATAGAGAACTTATTACAATAAATATGGCTTAAGGCCATCTAATAACGATAACAGCGGAAGGCTTAGAAGATAAGTGAGTCCATCAACTCCAACGGCATCACTGAGTATAGAACCACGACCTAAAACTCCTTAATCATCGTCTGAAAAGCCTGCAACATTAACGTTGCAGCCTGAAAACGGGTCAGCACATGGAATATGCTGGCAAGGTAACACATAGAGAGTAATGGAATGAAACAGCTATACTATATGCATATTTGGCTGGTGGAAAGCTCTATGGTTACAGTTTTGCGAAAAGCCAATTTTTCCCTACTACAAAGGAATAAATTTATTTAACTATCATGGTGGTTGTTAAACATTGAGAATGGTTGACAGCATTCTCAATCCCAATTAAACATCATTAAACAAACCCGTCAAACTTAATTTTATAGTAACATGTTGAGATTCACATGATAATCCAAGTACTAGATACTCAAGATGTCCATGACTGGGGACACGGCTAACCATGATTAGTTTATACACTCTGCAGAGGTTTGCGCACTTTTCCCCACAAGACTCGATCTCCTCCGTTGGATTTCTCGCACTACAGGGTGTTTGAGAAACGGATGACCGAGACATAGTCTTTTAGAAGCGCTAGCACCTTATGATCGGGTAGATCGTACCACCTACATCCCCTACATCTGCTAGTCTACCACTGTAAGAGTTCGCACGACTTAGTCAACTATGCTAGAGCCCATAATAGCTTGTGGCTGCACACAGAAGTTTCTAGCATGAATTATCTCATGATCCCTTTGAGCCTGGGTGGCGGTCCAAAAGAAAACAGGAAATCCTGGAATACCCAGGTACCTCAATCCACCCAGATGTGTATTTAAGTTTCCACCTTAGATAAACCATTGGTTTAAAAGAAATCTCACATCTGTCATGGATATCACTCACCCAATCCACGTCTACTAGCATAGCATAGCAATAGTAAGAAAACATAGAAGTAACTCCCAAGGTTTGATAATAAACAGGTAATAGGTACTACCTCAACTACTTCCTAAACCCACAATTTAATTAGATCCTAATCATGCAATGTGTAGAGATTGATCTAATGCAATAAAACTGGGCAGTAGAAGGTATGATCAAAGTGTTACTTGCCTTGCTGATGATCTAGGAAACCTAGTGATTCGAAGTAACAAGCGGCGCACTCCGAGTACTCTATCGCAAATAAACAAGCATACAATAAGTACTCAACTAATGCATAGGTAAAACTCAAATAAGAGATCTAACCAGAAAGTTCAACTTAAGAACTCCGGTTGGCAAAAAGAATCAAATCGAACGAAGCAACGAAAGACAAACGGCAAAAGAAAAAGGCTTTGATTACTATTCTGGATCTAGGGCAATTTTTACAGAACAAAAACTTGTTTAAGTTGGTTTAACGGAAAGAGGGTTTCAAGACGAAACTCCAGGCGCTTGAATCGCCTGATTCCGATAAACGAGCGAAAAGTTATACTAAAACGAAAGTCGGATCAGAAATCGCGATCAGAAAAATCGCGGATTTAATCCGAGAAAAAGAAAACGACGAACAGTTTAACGAACAAATGTTCATTAACTGGATCTAAACAACGAACACGTTCGTTAAAACGAACGAACGAGCGAACGCTCACTAAATAGACTAAACCGAAAATAAAACCGATCTAATAAAAAAACAAAATCTAAAAAAAATAAACGACTTTTAAAAAACCGGGCGGTTTTCTAAAGAAAACCGCCAGTGACGGCGGCTACCTCGGGCGGCGGGGAGGCTCCGGCGAGTGGGCGAGGCGGCGGCGGCGGCTCCGAGCGGGCGAGGCGGCGGCGGCGAGGCGGCAGGGCGACGTGAGGCGGCGGCGGCGGTGGCGGGGCGGCGGCTAAAGTTAGGGTTAGGGCGCGGGTGGGCTGGTGGGCTGCGGCGGGGCACGGGTGGGCTGGTGGGCTGCGGCGGGGCTCGGGCGGCGCTATTTAAAGGCTGCCACGCGCGGAGTCCCACTCGGGTACGGCCCGGAGTCGGTTCGGACTTTTAAAAAAAATTAATTCCGCACAGAAAAACAATAAAAGAAATACTAAACGGACTCCAAAAATCCTGAAATAAATTTTCCCCGGCTTGTAAAATCAAGCCGCACAGGATGAACATTTATTTGGGGCCTAAATGCAATTTTGAAAAATGCGCATTTTTCCTAAATTCAAATAAAATAGCAAATAAAACCAAAAAAATCTTATTTGATTTTTTTATTAAATCCTCAATATTCCTTTATTTTGGGAAAGTCATTTTATTCCCTCTCTCATATTTTTGTAATATAAATTATTGAAGATAAAATAAAAAAATCAAATGATCCTATTTTCAAAATTTGAGACAACTCAAATATGAAAATAACGAAATCCCCAACTCTCTTCGAGGGTCCTTGAGTTGCGAAACATTTCTAGGATCGAAAAAAATGCAATAAATATGATATGCAATGATGATCTAGTGTATAACATTCCAAATTGAAAATTTGGGATGTTACAAACCTACCCCCCTTAAGATGAATCTCGCCCTCGAGATTCGGGTTGGCTAGAAAATAGGTGAGGGTGGTCCTTCAACAAATCTTCCTCTCGTTCCCAAGTGCCTTCATCCTCCATGTGGTGGCTCCACTGAACTTTGCAAAAATTGATAACCTTGCTGCGGGTGACTCGACTAGCATACTCAAGAATCTTGACTGGTTTCTCCTCATAGGTCAAATCACTGTCCAACTGAATTGCTTCCAGTGGTACCGTATCCCTCAGCGGTATGTCAGTCATCTCTACGTGGCACTTCTTCAACTGGGATACATGAAACACGTCGTGAACTCCTGATAGTCCTTCGGGTAATTCCAACTTGTAGGCTACTTCTCCCATACGTTCCAACACTTTGTATGGGCCTACAAAACGTGGCGCCTAGTTTTCCCTTAACTCCAAAGCGCTTAACTCCTCGAAGTGGTGATACTCGAAGATAAACTTGGTCTCCGACTTCGTAACCTGTCTCCTTGCGTTTAGAGTCTGCATAACTCTTCTGCCTGGATTGAGCTACCTTTAGTCTGTCGCGAATTAATTTCACTTTCTGTTCAGATTCCTTTATCAGATCCGGTCCAAACAACTGGCGATCTCCAACTTCATCCCAGGATAATGGGGTCCTGCACCTCCTTCCGTACAAGGCTTCGAAAGGGGCCATCTTCAAACTAGATTGATAGCTGTTGTTGTAAGAGAACTCTGCATATGGCAAATTCTCATCCCAACTAGATCCATAATCTAGCGCACAAGCTCTTAGCATATCCTCCAAGATCTGGTTGACTCTCTCAGTCTGTCCATCTGTCTGCGGGTGGAAAGCTGTGCTAAACTCTAGTCTGGTTCCCAAAGTCTCATGCAACTGATTCCAGAACTTTGAAGTAAACTGGGTTCCTCTATCTGATACAATGCTCCTCGGAACTCCATACAGACATGCGATCCTGGTCATGTATATCTTTGCCAACTTTGCACTGGTATAGGTAGTCTTCACTAGAATGAAATGAGCTACCTTTGTCAAACGATCGACTACAACCCATATCGAGTCATAGCCTGAACGTGTTCTGGGCAATCCTGTAATAAAATCCATGCCTAGCTTATCCCACTTCCATTCGGGTATCGGCAATGGTTGTAGCAATCCTGCTGGCTTCTGATGCTCTGCCTTCACTCTCTGACATACATCACAAACTGCTACATACTCCGCAATACCCTTCTTCATTCCGGTCCACCAGAAAATATCCTTCAAATCCAAATACATCTTGGTATTTCCTAGGTGAATCGAATATGGTGAATCATGGGCCTCTTGCAGAATTAGCTTTCTAATCTCCGGATCATTTGGTACATAGACGCGGTCTCCAAACCATAGGGAATCGTGTCCATCCTCACGAAATCCCTTAGCTTTTCCTTTGCTAATTTTCTCCTTAATAGAAGCAATCTCCTTGTCAGTCCTTTGGGCTTCTCTGATTTTATCCATCAATGTAGACTGAATCTCCAATGCTGCTACATAGCCTCTCGGGACTATTTCTAAACATAACTCTCAAAGATTTTCGGCTAACTCCCTTGGTAATTCTCCCGACATTAGGGTGTTGACATGGCTCTTACGGCTTAATGCGTCAGCTACTACATTAGCCTTTCCGGGGTGATAATGCAATTTCATATCATAATCCTTGATGAGCTCCAACCATCTCCTTTGTCTGAGATTCAACTCCTTCTGTGTGAAAATATACTTCAAACTCTTATGATCCGTATACACCTCGCAATGGTTTCCAATCAGAAAATGTCTCCAAGTCTTCAGTGCATGCACTACGGCTGCTAACTCCAAATCATGCGTAGCATAATTCAACTCATGAGGCTTAAGCTGTCGTGAGGCATATGAAACAACTTTCCCTTCCTGCATAAGCACTGCTCCAAGTCCTCGACGTGAAGCGTCGCAATACACCTCATAATCCTTGGTCTGGTCTGGCAAAATCAACACTGGTGAAGTAACCAAGCGTTTCTTCAACTCCTGAAAACTAGCCTCAGATTCCTCCGTCCATATGAACTTGGTATCCTTTTTCAACAACTCCGTCATAGGCTTCGCAATCTTTGAGAAATTCTCAATAAACCTCCGGTAGTATCCTGCGAGTCCAAGAAAACTCCGATCTCTCCCACGGTGGTTGGTGCTTCCCACTTGGTCACGGTATCAACTTTAGTGGGATCTACTGCTATACCTTCTCCGGATATAACGTGTCCGAGAAATCCAACTTCCTTCAACCAAAACTCACATTTGATAAACTTGGCATATAATTGGTGTTCTCTGTGCTTTCCAAGAACCAAACGCAAATGTTCCTTATGCTCCTCTTCATTCTTCGAGTAAACCAGGATATCATCAATGAACACTACGACGAACTTATCCAAGAACTCCATAAACACCTTGTTCATCATGTTCATAAAATATGCAGGTGCGTTAGTCAGACCAAATGACATAACGGTATACTCATACAGCCCATACCTGGTGGTAAAAGCCGTCTTGGGTATATCATGTTCCCGTATCTTCAACTAGTGGTATCCTGATCGCAGATCGATCTTGGAAAATACCTTAGCTCCTTGCAATCGATCAAACAGATCATTGATCATTGGTAGTGGGTACTTATTCTTGATGGTTAGTTCATTCAATCCTCGATAATTGACAACCATCCTTAACGATCCATCCTTCTTCCCCACTAGAAGTACTGGCGATCCCCCAAGGTGAAGAACTTGGGCGAATATAACCTTTATCCAGTAACTCCTTAATTTGCTTCTTAATTTCCACCAAATCCTTTGCAGGCATCCTATATGGTCTCTTTGATATTGGCCCTGTGCCTAGCAATAGCTCAATCAAAAACTCAATATCTCTATCCGGTGGCATGCCTGGCAACTCTTCTGGAAATACTTCGGGGAAATCCTTTACTACTGGTACTTCCTCCTGCACAACTCCTGTTAAGCAATTTACTTGAGTCCTCTTTGGCACATGTCGGGATACATACTTGATCCTTCTTCCTTCTGGGGTGGTAAGCAAAATTGACTTACTAGCACATTCAATATTCCCTTCATACTTTGATAACCAATCCATGCCTAATATCACATCCAATCCTCGGGATTCCAATACTATTAGGTCTGAGGGGAAAACATAGTTACCAATCCTTAATGGTAACCGATCACACCATAGACTAGCCGTATATTCTGCTCCAGGCGAGGTTACTAACATGGGTGACCTAAGGGCTTGGGTTGGCAGTTTATACTTATCCACAAATCCCCTGGATATGTATGAATGCGATGCACCAGTATCGAAAAGAACGAGAGCAGTAAATGACTTAACCAAAAACTTACCGATTACTGCATCCGGCTGTTCTTCAACCTCCTCCACACTAACGTGGTTCACCTGTCCCTTGTTGAAAGGGTTCGGCTTCTTCCCAGAGCTTCCATTGCCATTTCCATTTTGTGATTCAGGACATTCATTGGCATAATGTCCGGTCTTCTAGCACTTAAAGCAAGTGACTTGACTCAGGTCTTTCTTGGCTGGGGTTGATGGGTTGGTACAGTTCTGGTCGTTGCTTCCTGAAGGAAATATGCCCTAGAGGCAATAATAAAGTTATTATTTATGTCCTTATTTCATGATAAATGTTTATTATTCATGCTAGAATTGTATTAACCGGAAACATAATACATGTGTGAATACATAGACAAACAGAGTGTCACTAGTATGCCTCTACTTGACTAGCTCGTTAATCAAAGATGGTTATGTTTCCTAACCATAGACAACGAGTTGTTATTTGATTAACGGGATCACATCATTAGGAGTTGTTATTTGATTAAATTGACCCATTCCGTTAGCTTAGCACTCGATCGTTTAATATGTTGCTATTGCTTTCTTCATGACTTATACATGTTCCTATGACTATGAGATTATGCAACTCCCGTTTACCAGAGGAACACTTTGTGTGCTACCAAATGTCACAACGTAACTGGGTGATTATAAAGGAGCTCTACAGGTGTCTCCAAAGGTACATGTTGGGTTGGCGTATTTCGAGATTAGGATTTGTCACTCCGATTGTCGGAGAGGTATCTCTGGGCCCTCTCGGTAATGCACATCACATAACCCTTGCAAGCATTGCAACTAATGAGTTAGTTGCGAGATGATGTATTACGGAACGAGTAAATAGACTTGCCGGTAACAAGATTGAACGAGGTATTAAGATACCGACGATCGAATCTCGGGCAAGTAACATACCGATGACAAAGGGAACAACGTATGTTGTTATGCGGTCTGACCGATAAAGATCTTCGTAGAATATGTAGGAGCCAATATGAGCATCCAGGTTCCGCTATTGGTTATTGACCGGAGACATGTCTCGGTCATGTCTACATTGTTCTCGAACCCGTAGGGTCCGCACGCTTAAGGTTTCGATTACAGTTATATTATGAGTTTATGAGTTTTGATGTATCGAAGGAGTTCGGAGTCCCGGATGAGATCGGGGACATGACGAGGAGTCTCGAAATGGTCGAGACGTAAAGATCGATATATTGAATGACTATATTCAGACATCGGAAAGGTTCCGAGTGGTTCGGTTATTTTTCGGAGTACTAGGGAGTTACGGGAATACGGGGGAAGAAGTATATGGGCCTTATTGGGCTTTAGGGGAGAGGGACAGGCAGGCTGGGCGCCCCCCCATTGACTAGTCCGAATTGGACTAGGGGGAGGGGCGGCGCCCCCTCCTTCCTTCTCTTCCCTCTTCCCCTTCCTTGTCTCCTAATCCTACTACTTGGAAGAACTCCTAGTTGTACTAGGAAAGGGGGAATCATACTCCCGGTGGGAGTAGGACTCCCCTAGGGCGCGCCATAGAGAGGGCCGGCCCTCCCCTCCTCCACTCCTTTATATAAGGGGACAGGGGGCACCCCGAAGACACACAAGTTGATCTTCGTGATCGTTCTCTTAGCCGTGTACGGTGCCCCCCTCCACCATAATCCTCAATAATATTGTAGAGGTGCTTAGGCGAAGCCTTGCGACGGTAGAACATCAAGATCGTCACCACGCCGTCGTGCTGACAGAACTCTTCCCCGACACTTTGCTGGATCGGAGTCTGGGGATCGTCATCGAGCTGAACGTGTGCAAGAACTCAGAGGTGCCGTAGTTTCGGTGCTTGATCGGTCGGGCCATGAAGACGTACGACTACATCAACCGCGTTGTCATAACGCTTCCGCTGTCGGTTTACGAGGGTACGTAGATTACACTCTCCCCTCTCGTTGCTATGCATCACCATGATCTTGCGTGTGCGTAGGGGAATTTTTGAAATTACTACGTTCTCCAACAGTGGTATCAGAGCCTAGGTTTTATGTGTTGATGTTATATGCACGAGTAGAACACAAGTGAGTTGTGGGCGATATAAGTCATACTGCTTACCAGCATGTCATACTTTGGTTCGGCGGTATTGTTGGATGAAGCGGCCCGGACCGACATTACGCGTACGCTTACGCGAGACTGGTTCTACCGACGTGCTTTGCACACAGGTGGCTGGCGGGTGTCAGTTTCTCCAACTTTAGTTGAACCGAGTGTGGCTACGCCCGGTCCTTGCGAAGGTTAAAACAGCACCAACTTGACAAACTATTGTTGTGGTTTTGATACGTAGGTAAGATTGGTTCTTGCTAAGCCCGTAGCAGCCACGTAAAATTTGCAACAACAAAGTAGAGGACGTCTAACTTGTTTTTGCAGGGCATGTTGTGATGTGATATGGTCAAGACGTGATGAGATATAAGTTCTTGTATGAGATGATCATGTTTTGTTGAAGTTATCGGCAACTGGCAGAAGCCTTATTGTTGTCTTTTTATTGCATAATATGCAAGCGCCAAATAATTGCTTTACTTTATCGCTGTGCGATAGCAATAGTTGCAAGAGCAATAGTTGGCGAGACGACCATGTGACGACACATTGATATAGATCAAGATGATGGAGATCATGGTGTCATGCCGGTGACGATAGAGATCATGACGGTACTTTGGAGATGGAGATCAAAGGCGCAAGATGATTATGACCATATCATGTCACATATATTGATTGCATGTGATGTTTATCTTTTATGCATCTTATCTTGCTTTGATTGACGGTAGCTTTATAAGATGATCTCTCACTAAATTATCAAGGTATAAGTGTTCTCCCTGAGTATGCACCATTGCAAAAGTTCTTCGTGCTGAGACACCACGTGATGATCGGGTGTGATAGGCTCTACGTTCAAATACAACGGGTGCAAAACAGTTGCGCATGCGGAATACTCAGGTTAAACTTGACGAGCCTAGCATATACAGATATGGCCTCGGAACACTGGAGACCGAAAGGTCCAGCGTGAATCATATAGTAGATATGATCAACATAGTGATGTTCACCATTGAAAACTACTCCATCTCACGTGATGATCGGACATGGTTTAGTTGATTTTGATCACGTGATCACTCAGATGATTAGAGGGATGTCTATCTAAGTGGGAGTTCTTAAGTAATATGATTAATTGAACTTAAATTTATTATGAACTTAGTCCTAGTAGTATTTTGCAAATTATGTTGTAGATCAATAGCTCACGTTGTTGCTTTCATATGTTTATTTTGATATGTTCCTAGAGAAAATTGTGTTGAAAGATGTTAGTAGCAATGATGCGGATTGGATCCGTGATCTGAGGTTTATCCTCATTGCTGCACAAAAGAATTATGTCCTTGATGCACCGCTAGGTGACATACCTATTGCAGGAGAAGATGCAGACGTTATGAATGTTTGGCTAGCTCAATATGATGACTACTTGATAGTTTAGTGCACCATGCTTAACGGCTTAGAATCGGGACTTCAAAGACATTTTGAACGTCGAGGACCATATGAGATGTTCCAGGAGTTGAAGTTAATATTCCAAGCAAATACCCGAGTTGAGAGATATGAAGTCTCCAACAAGTTCTATAGATAAAAGATGGAGGAGAATCGCTCAACTAGTGAGCATGTGCTCAGATTGTCTGGGTACTACAATCGCTTGAATCAAGTGGGAGTTAATCTTCCAGATAAAATAGTGATTGACAGAATTCTCTAGTCACCATCACCAAGTTAGTAGAACTTCATGATGAACTATGATATGCAAGGGATAACGGAAATGATTCCCAAGCTCTTTGTAATGCTAAAATTGACGAAGGTAGAAATCAAGAAAAACATCAAGTGTTGATGGTAGACAACACCACTAGTTTCAAGAAAAGGGAAAAGGGAAAAAGGGGAACTTCAAGAAGAACAGCAAGCAAGTTGCTGCTCAAGTGAAGAAGCCCAAGTCTGGTCCTAAGCCTGAGACTAAGTGCTTCTACTGCAAAGGGACTTGTCACTGGAAGCGGAACTACCCCAAGTGATTGGAGGATAAGGATGGCAAAGTGAACATAAGTATATTTGATATACATGTTATTAATGTGTACTTTACTAGTGTTTATAGCAATCCCTCAGTATTTGATACTAGTTCAGTTGCTAAGGTTAGTAACTCGAAATGGGAGTTGCAGAATAAACAGAGACTAGTTAAGGGTGAAGTGACGATGTGTGTTGGAAGTGGTTCCAAGATTGATATGATCATCATCACACACTCCCTATACTTTTGGGATTAGTGTTGAAACTAAATATGTGTTATTTGGTGTTTGCATTGAGAATAAATATGATTGGATCATGTTTATTGCAATACGGTTATTCATGTAAGTTAGAGAATAATTGTTGTTCTATTTACATGAATAAAACCTTCTATGGTCATACACCCAATGAAAATGGTTTGTTGGATCTCGATCGTGGTGATACACATATTCATAATATTGAAGCCAAAAGATGCAAAGTTAATAATGATAGTGCAACTTATTTGTGGCACTGCCGTTTAGGTCATATTGGTGTAAAGCGCATGAAGAAACTCCATGCTGATGGGTTTTTGGAATCACTTGATTATGAATCAGTTGATGCTTGCGAACCATGCCTCATGGGCAAGATGACTAAGACTCCGTTCTCCGGAACAATGGAGCGAGCAACAGATTTGTTGGAAATCATACATACTGATGTATGTGGTCTGATGAATGTTGAAGCTCACGGCGGGTATCGTTATTTTCTGACCTTCACAGATGATTTGAGCAGATATGGGTATATCTACTTGATGAAACATAAGTCTGAAACATTTGAAAAGTTCAAATAATTTCAGGGTGAAGTGGAAAATCATCGTGACAAGAAAATAAGGTTTCTACGATCTGATCGCGGAGACAAATATTTTAGTTACGAGTTTGGTCTTCAATTAAAACAATGTGGAATAGTTTCACAAACTCATGCCACCTGGAACACCACAGCATAATGGTGTGTCCGAATGTCATAACCGTACTTTATTGGATATAGTACAATCTATGATGTTTCTTACCGATTTACCAATATCGTTTTGGGATTATGCATTAGAGACAGCTGCATTCACGTTAAATAGGGCACCATCTAAATCTGTTGAGACGACACTATATGAACTATGGTTTAGCAAGAAACCAAAGTTGTCATTTCTTAAAGTTTGGGATTGTGATGCTTATGTGAAAAAGTTTCATCCTGATAAGCTCAAACCCAAATCGGAGAAATGCGTCTTCATAGGATACCCAAAGGAGACAGTTGGGTACACCTTCTATCACAAATCCGAAGGCAAGATATTCGTTGCTTAGAATGGATCCTTTCTAGAGAAGGAGTTTCTCTCGAAAGAAGTGAGTGGGAGGAAAGTAGAACTTGATGAGGTAACTGTACCTGCTCCCTTATTGGAAAGTAGTTCATCATAGAAATATGTTCCTGTGACTACTACACCAATTAGTGAGGAAGCTAATGATGATGATCATATAACTTCAGATCAAGTTGCTACCGAACCTCGTAGGTAAACCAGAGTGAGATCCACACCAGAGTGGTACGGTAATCTTGTTCTGGAGGTCATGTTACTTGACCATGACGAGCCTACGAACTATGAGGAAGCGATGATGAGCCCAGATTCCGTGAAATGGCTTGAGGCCATGAAATCTGAGATGAGATCCATGTATGAGAACAAAGTATGGACTTTGATTGACTTGCCCATTGATCGGCGAGCCATTAAGATTAAATGGATTTTCAAGAGGAAGACGGACGCTGATAGTAGTGTTACTATCTACAAAGCTAGAATTGTCGCAAAAAGGTTTTTCGACAAATTCAAGGTGTTGACTACGATGAGAGTTTCTCACTCATAACTATGCTTAAGTCTGTCTGAATCATGTTAGCAATTGCCGCATTTTATGAAATCTGGCAAATGGATAAACAAAACTGCATTCCTTAATGGATTTATTAAAGAAGAGTTGTATATGATGCAACCGGGAGGTTTTGTCAATCCTAAAGGTACTAACAAAATATGCAAGCTCCAGCGATCCATCTATGGACTGGTGCAAGCATCTCGGAGTTGGAATATACGCTTTGATAAGTTGATCAAAGCATATAGTTTTATACAGACTTACGTTGAAGCCTGTATTTACAAGAAAGTGAGTGGGAGCACTACAGCACTTCTGATAAGTATATGTGAATAACATATTGTTGATCGGAGATAATGTAGAATTATTCTGCAAAGCATAAAGGAGTGTTTGAAAGGAGTTTTTCAAAGAAAGACCTCGGTGAAGCTGCTTACATATTGAGCATCAAGATCTATAGAGATAGATCAAGACGCTTGATCAGTTTTTTCAATGAGTACATACCTTGACAAGATTTTGAAGTAGTTCAAAATGGAACAGTCAAAGAAAGAGTTCTTGCCTGTGTTACAAGGTGTGAAATAGAGTAAGACTCAAAGCCCGACCACGGCAGAATATAGAAAGAGAATGAAAGTCATTCCCTATTCCTCAGCCATAGGTTCTATAAAGTATGACATGCTATGTACCAGATCTATTGTATACCCTACACTGATTTTGGCAAGGGAGTACAATAGTGATCTAGGAGTAGTCACTGGACATCGGTCAAAATTATCCTTAGTGGAATAAGGATATGTTTCTCGACTATGGAGGTGACAAAAGGTTCGTCGTAAAAGTATTACGTCGATACAAGTTTTTGGCACTGATCTGGATGGCTCTAAGTCTTCATCTGGATACATATTGAAAGTGGGAGCAATTGGCTAAAGTAGATCCGTGCAGAGCATTGTAGACATAGAAATTTGCAAAATACATATGGATCTGAATTTTGGCAGACTCTTTGACTAAGCTTCTCTCACAAGCAAAACATGATCACACCTTAGTACTCTTTGGGTGTTAATCACATATAGATGTGAACTAGATTATTGACTCTAGTAAACCCTTTGAGTGTTGGTCACATAATGATGTGAACTATTGGTGTTAAATCACATGGCAATGTGAACTAGATTATTGACTCTAGTGCAAGTGGGAGACTGAAGGAAATATGCCCTAGAGGCAATAATAAAGTTATTATTTATTTCCTTATTTCATGATAAATGTTTATTATTCATGCTAGAATTGTATTAACCGGAAACATAATACATGTGTGAATACATAGACAAACAGAGTGTCACTAGTATGCCTCTACTTGACTAGCTCGTTAATCAAAGATGGTTATGTTTCCTAACCATAGACAAAGAGTTGTTATTTGATTAACGGGATCACATCATTAGGAGAATGATGTGATTGACTTGACCCATTCTGTTAGCTTAGCACTCGATCGTTTAGTATTTTGCTATTGCTTTCTTCATGACTTATACATGTTCCCATGACTATGAGATTATGCAACTCCCGTTTACCGAAGGAACACTTTGTGTGCTACCAAATGTCAAAACGTAACTGGGTGATTATGAAGGAGCTCTACAGGTGTCTCCAAAGGTACATGTTGGGTTGGCGTATTTCGAGATTAGGATTTGTCACTCTGATTGTCGGAGAGGTATCTTTGGGCCCTCTCGGTAATGCACATCACATAAGCCTTGCAAGCATTGCAACTAATGAGTTAGTTGCGAGATGATGTATTACGGAACGAGTAAAGAGACTTGCCGGTAACGAGATTGAACTAGGTACTAAGATACCGATGATCGAATCTCGGGCAAGTAACATACCGATGACAAAGGGAACAACGTATGTTGTTATGCGGTCTGACCGATAAAGATCTTCGTAGAATATGTAGGAGCCAATATGAGCATCCAGGTTCCTCTATTGGTTATTGACCGGAGACATGTCTCGGTCATGTCTACATTGTTCTCGAACCCGTAGGGTCCGCACGCTTAAGGTTTCGATTACAGTTATATTATGAGTTTATGAGTTTTGATGTACCGAAGGAGTTCGGAGTCCCGGATGAGATCGGGGACATGACGAGGAGTCTCGAAATGGTCGAGACATAAAGGTCGATATATTGGATGACTATATTCGGACATCAGAAAGGTTCCGAGTGGTTCGGGTATTTTTCAGAGTACCGGGGAGTTACGGGAATACGGGGGAAGAAGTATATGGGCCTTATTGGGCTTTAGGGGAGAGGGAGAGGCAGGCCGCCCCCCCCCCCCATTGACTAGTATGAATTGGACTGGGGGGAGGGGCGGCGCCCCCTCCTTCCTTCTCTTCCCTCTTCCCCTAACTTGTCTCCTAATCCTACTACTTGGAAGAACTCCTAGTTGTACTAGGAAAGGGGAAATCCTACTCCCGGTGGGAGTAGGACTCCCCTAGGGCATGCCATAGAGAGGGCCGGCCCTCCCCTCCTCCACTCCTTTATATATGGGGACAGGGGGCACCCCAAAGACACACAAGTTGATCTTCGTGATCGTTCTCTTAGACGTGTACGGTGCCCCCCTCCACCATAATCCTCGATAATATTGTAGTGGTGCTTAGGCGAAGCCCTGCGACGGTAGAATATCAAGATCGTCACCACGCCGTCGTGCTGACGGAACTCTTCCCCGACACTTTGTTGGATCGGAGTCCGGGATCGTCATCGAGCTGAACGTGTGCAAGAACTCGGAGGTGTCGTAGTTTCGGTGCTTGATCGGTCGGGCCGTGAAGACGTATGACTACATCAACCGCGTTGTCATAACGCTTCCACTGTCGGTCTATGAGGGTACGTAGATTACACTCTCCCCTCTCGTTGCTATGCATCACCATGATCTTGCGTGTGCGTAGGGAAATTTTTGAAATTACTACATTCTCCAACACTTCCTCCATTACCATTACCATTCCTGGGGCCATTGTGATTGTGCGAGCTACCTCCTCCATGTGTATGCTGAAAATGTCCTCCCGGTCTAGGGGTAAATCGTGGCTTCTGCTGAGCTCCTGAATTGTACTTTCCTTGTCCATACTTCCTCTTGCGATTCTCAATTTGCTGCTACTTCCCTTCAATCATAAGAGCACGATCTACCAACTCCTGGTAGTTGTTGAAGGTTGCTACCATCAACTGCATGCTCAACTCATCATTCAGTCCTTCCAGAAACTTCTCCTGCTTAGCTGCATCCGTATCAACGTCATCTAGGGCATAACGTGCTAATTTACTAAAGTCCTCCACATACTGGCCAACTGTCCGTCCTCCTTGGCGCAAGTTGCGAAACTCTCGCTTCTTCATGGCCATAGCTCCTGCTGAAACATGGGCAGTTCGAAAAGCCTGCTGAAACTGGTCCCATGTGACAGTGTCGACAGGGAAAGTGGCTGTGAAATTCTCCCACCATAATGTTGCGGGTCCTTCAAGATGATGTACGGAAAACTTCACCTTCTCCGCATCCGTGCATCCTGCTGTGGTCAACTCTCTAGTTGTCTTGCGGAGCCAATCATCTGCTACTATCGGCTCGGTGCTACTAGAAAACACCGGCGGATTCAGCCTAAGAAAACGGGCTAAGTGATCAACAGGTGGTGGTGGTGGGTTGTTGTTGTTGTTCCCTTGATTTTGATTCTGGACTAGAAACTGCATCAATGTGTTCTGCTGCTGGATCAACTGAGTGAGCTCCGGTGGAAAGGTAAATCCAGGGTCACGTCTCGGAGGCATCTGAGGGTTTAGAAAAGATGAGATTTAAGAATAGAGGGGGTCTAAAAAGAAAACACTACCCATATGCACATGAGGCAAAAGCAAACAATTCACTTCATTCAATCAAACAAGGGCATACAATTGATCTAACTATCGCAAAAGTGCTCGGACTACTGTATTTACATGGTGGACTACTACTACTGATGAGGTGGTCTACTAGAAATATTCTTCGGTTGCAGACTCCATGATATCTGTTCCGACTTCATCAACATAGTCATCATCGCTATCATCTGGATCCGAGTCGGTGTCGTCGATGATGATGTAGTCTTCCGGGCGAATCTCCTTGGGTTCTTCGTCTTCATCTACTGGTGTAGGGCCTCCCATAAATATCCCGATCTTTATTGTTAGGTCGGCATTCTTATCCACTAATACTTCAATTTCTTCTTCAAAATCTTCACGTGTAGCCTTGAGTTCTTCCTCCAGTTCCTTGATTCTTGTCCTTGCCTTCTTTAGGTCTATCATGTCGGCGCACATCTGGTTCTCCTGACGTCGAATGTGCTGGTTTAATTCCTGGATAAAAGCTGCATTTGATCTATCCTTTCTGGTGCTGATCATCTCCCAGTGCTCATCTCGGCGCCCACAAATCTGGTAGATAGTATCCTTGAGATAATTGCGGTAGACTTCTCCAATGCGTCCCATGGCGATGTGAGCTGCCATGCTCTTTCCTAGACTCCAAGTTGGTGCATCAAAAGAAAACTCTATGGGCTCAGTGACTGGCATGAACGTCCTTCCTGGAACTTGAACTTGAATCATCCAGCGCTCTTCTTCAGGTAAAGTGGCGTTGTAGGTTCCGGTGAAGCTTGGTACTCCTATGTTCAGATATCTAATGACTTCCTTCAAGTGACGTCCAAAGGGTGTATCTTCATCCAGTTGCGTGAACTTGTTCCTTGCATCCGCCATCCTAAAGAGTAGAAAAGATGAGAGGTCAGAAGAGAAGAGAGTGAGTAGTGATCTAGGTCTTTAGCTTAGTGGTCGTGTCCTACAGTCAGTGTGTGCTCTGATACCATCTTGTAGCGACCAGACCTCAAACGGTCCAATCTCTGTGCTCCGGTGTCATCCCTGGATCAGTAATGCTGACACCACACAGTACTTGAAGGATTTATAACAGAGTAGCAATCACACACTTATTACATCGAGTGTCTCAATAGAGAACTTATTACAATAAATATGGCTTAAGGCCATCTAATAACGATAACAAAGCGGAAGGCTTGGAAGATAAGTAAGTCCATCAACTCCAACGGCATCACTGAGTATAGAACCACGACCTAAAAACTCCTTAATCGTCGTCTGAAAAGTCTGCAACATTAACGTTGCAGCCCGAAACGGGTCAGCACATGGAATATGCTGGCAAGGTAACACATAGAGAGTAATGGAATGAAATAGCTATACTATATGCATATTTGGCTTCGTGGAAAGCTCTATGGTTACAGTTTTGCGTAAAGCCAATTTTTCCCTACTGAAGAGGAATAAATTTATTTAACTATCATGGTAGTTGTTAAACATTGAGAATGGTTGACAGCATCCTCAATCCCAATTAAGCATCATCATTAACAAAACCCAACAAATTAATTTAGAGTAACATGTTGAGATTCACATGATAATCCAAGTACTAGATACTCAAGATGTCCATAACCGGGGACACGGCTAACCATGATTAGTTTATACACTCTGCAGAGGTTTGCGCACTTTTCCCCACAAGACTCGATCGCCTCCATTTGGTTTCTCGCACTACATGGTGTTTGAGAAGACGGATGACCGAGACATAGTCTTTCAGAAGCGCTAGCACACCTTACGATGATAGACGTTACACCTACTTTCCCCTACATCTGCTAGTCTACCCTGTAAGAGTTCGCACGACTTAATCAACTATGCTAGAGCCCATAATAGCTTGTGGCTGGCACACGGAAGTTTCTAGTATGAAAAATCTCATGATCCCTTGGGCCTGGGTGGCGGTCCATAAAGAAAAACAGGCAATCCTAGAATACCCAGGTACCTCATTCCACCCAGATGTGTGTTTAAGTTGCCACCTTAGATAAACCATTAATTAAAAAACTCACATATGTCATGGATATCACTCACCCAATCCACGTCTACTAGCATAGCATGGCATAATAGGCAAACGTAGAAGTAACTCCCAAAGGTTTGATAATAAACAGGTAATAGGTACTACCTCAACTACTTCCCATCCCACAATTTAATTAGATCCTAATATGCAATGTTTGAGGATTGATCTAATGCAATAAAACTGGTAGTAGAAGGTATGATCAAAGTGTTACTTGCCTTGCTGATGATCCGCGAAACCTAGAGATTCGAAGTAACAGGAGGCGCACTCCGGGTATTCTATCACAGACAAACAAACAAGCATACAATAAGTATTCATCTAATGCACAGGTAAAACTCGAATAAGAGATCTAACCAGAAAGTTCAACTTAAGAACTCCGGTTTGCAAAAAGAATCAAATCAAACGAAGCAACGAAAGTCAAACGGCAAAAGAAACAAGCTTCGTTTACTATTCTGGATCTAGCACAATTTTTACAATGGCAAAAACATGTTTAAGTTGGTTAAACGGTTAGAGGGTTTCGAGACAAAACTCAAGTCGCTTGAATCGCCTGATTCCGATAAACGAGCGAAAAGTTATACTAAAACGAAAATCGGATCAGGAATCGCGATCAGAAAATCGCGGATTTAATCCGAGAAAAAAGAAAAATGACGAACGTTCACTAGAACGAACGAACGGACGAACGCTCGCTAAGTAAATAAATCGGAAAAACTGATCTATTTAAAAAAACAAAAATAAAAAAAAAAACCGCGACCCTTTTTTTTCTTTTTTTTACCTCGGGAGGCGGGTCGGCGGCGGCTTCGGCGGCGGGGCGGGCATTGCGTCGAGCGCGGCTAGGGTTAGGGTTGGCGGCGGCTCTGGTGGGCTGGGGCGTCGGGCGGCGGCTTTTAAGGCCCCCGGGCGAGGAGTCCGGACCTAACACGCCCAAAGTCGGTTTCGTTTTTTAAATATTCCGCGCAGAAAAATAAATAAAACAAATACTAAACGGACTCCAAAAATCCCGAAATAAATTTTCCCCGGTTTCTAAAATCAAGCGGGACAAAGTGAACATTTATTTGGGGCCTAAATGCAATTTTGAAAAACGCACATTTTTCCTAAATTCAAATAAAATATCGAAAAAACTCAAAATAAAATCTTATTTGATTTTATTATTAAATCCTCAATATTTCTTTATTTTGGGAAAGTCATTTTATTCCCTCTCTCATATTTTTGTAATAGAAATAATTGATGATAAAATAATTAAAATCAAATGATCCTATTCTCAAAATTTGAGAAACTCAAATATGAAAATAAATGAATTCCCCAACTCTCTCCGTGGGTCCTTGAGTTGCGTAGAAATTTCTAGGATCAAACCAAAAGCAAATATAAAATATGATATGCAATGATGATCTAATGTATAACATTCCAAATTGAAAATTTGGGATGTTACAACGAAGCACTGAGGCATAAAAAGAATCCTACCTCATCCGATATATTTTTCGTGGATAACCGAATGCTCAAATGATATTTCTCCTCCACATGTTTACGGATGTGATATCAATCATCTTCTTCATCGACTCGTGCTCAAAAAGCGCTATCCTTGGGTAGATTCCGCGTGGTTTGTTCAGCTGGCCAAGCTCGAGGCTGTCAAGCACAAACACCTGAAAACATATGCATCTAGCATTGTTAGATTGGGCAAAAAAAATTAAAAACCGGCTTAATGACAGAGGCTTCGCTGTGCGCTAGATTTGTACCCGTAGGAACAGATGGCAGCCGACAATGTGAATTGTTGGATTTCGTTTAATGACATCTGAGTTGAATTTCCTTACAGCATTGAACAGATGTTTCAAAATGTAGCCACACCAGTTTCATCTTCGGATTTTGCCAACATCACTCAAGGCAGCCCAGAAATCTATTGTTACGGTAATCATGTTTGGCTGATGGAGCAAGAACATGGCCAATTACAAAGATGACAAATGCAATTTTGAAACAATCCATGTCAATTTTTCTAGAGTTGGCGGTGATGTCCCGCATTAGGTATGCCTCTGCTGCCTTCAAGCTGTGTGTACCTTTGTCATTGATGCTAGCTGCGAAACGTGTATACTCAATGCAAGCTTCAGACGGTTCGACACCTTCTGGACCAATTGCTAGCTCACCGCGTGGTATTGCAAAAACAGAGTGAACCGACTCGTCTGTAAGCTCAAGCATGCCCTGGCCTTCTAGGTTGACCACGCTGTTGTCAACATCTACTCTATCCATGAGGTAAGCGCTGTACTTAAGATTTATCTTTTGCCATGACTTGATCTGAAGCAACCCGTCGAATCCTATTTCTCTGACTAGTTGTTTCTTGAAATCTGAAAACTTGCAAATAACATAACCTAGCTTGAGCAAAGATAATCTAGACGTAATTGCTGGTGTTCCTGGTGGACCGCTGGATCCACCATCACCACCAGAACAATCGTCATCGCTGTCCAACTCATCTGGCGAAACCTCGCTCGCTGGATCTTGGTTTGCCACTCTAGCGGATTCAGCGGCGGCGAAAACGGGATCCATCCCGACAAAAGCCATTACCTATTTGCGCGAACACTATTCAGATTGATGAAGAACAGCTAAATCACTACTAATGGCGTGAGACTGATGCTGTTCATACCTTTGGATCGGCTGCCTTGGATTGGAGAGGAGCAGGTCCGTGAGAGGGCAAAGCATAAGTTGAGTGCTTCCGGCGGGGGATGTCAGCTCCTGTGCTCGACCATGGAGTTCTACCTCCTAGCTCGCGGCCTCGTTCTTCCTCCCTCTCTGGTGCGTGGGTGGGTGGGAGGAGGATGGTTGGAGAAGATGAACTCGGCGGCAGATGCAGTAATTGCGTGAAATGACTAGACCCCCTGGATAGAATTGATGTGTGGTGGGCCCTCAGCCAACTTTTTGCACGTCGAGACGTGACGAAAACAGTGTGATGGCAGCTGTTCCATCCGGCCCATCGCGAATCTGGACATCGACGTACTTAACCAACAAACTACACGGTCTAGCTGGTAAAAACAAATTACGTGTTTAATTACTGAGGCACAAGATCATGGTGGGAAAACAAGTCCAAAACGGTGTCATATTTATGATTAAGTACGATAGTTCGCGGGATATTGTCATTTTCCAACCGCAAACTCCTTTGATTATACATCAACGTAGGGTCGGTGACAATCCACAGCCGGTGCTCTTTGATCGAATTTGGTCCATCTCACGCTAATATGCTGTTAATGAAGCATTATCTGTACAGTCAGAACCATAACAGTGACGGGGGTAATGGAGTGGCTCACGTGTGAGGGTGAAATACTGTCCACATGGGCGATCCGCTTTTTGCTGCATGCGCATGCTCGAGTGTACCTGGTACATCAACACAGAGCTGGATTATGTGGCTACAACGCCATCGCTGGCAACCAGAATACGTGGGCGGGAATCGTCTATGGGGGACAGCTCCCGCAAATACTGTGATGAAGCTGGCCAATGTGTAAAACAGACGGACTGGATAAAGTCCTCATAGTGCTCGTCCGCCGTTCGGCATTTTCGCGTGATAGACACGCTCCAGTTTTCTACTGCTACAGTAGGAGAGAGCCGGCAGAGGAGTGGGCAAGCATGCACGGTGTCCATGGTCAATGCCGGACAAAATTACTGTTCTGACCTATAGGACTAACTAAATTCCGATTTGACCTCGTTTCAAAATAAATTTCGTTTCTGACCTTTTTCGGTGACGCCAAGATCCCTGGCGTCTGGGTTACGAAGCAGACGCCAGGGACCCTGGCGTCTGGCCCCTGGCCCGCACTGCCCGCGTGCCCGTTGACCTGCTGACGTGGCAAAGGGGCCAGACGCCAGGGACCCTGGCGTCTGGCCCTGGTAACAGAATAACCCTTGAGGAAAGTGTGTGGGACTCACCCCACACACTTTCCCCAATCCACAACCCGAGCTTGAAGAACACTTGGAGCTCTCACACTCTCTCCTACCCCTCAAGCTCCCCCTCAAATCCTCTCCAAAAGATACATCCCTTAGGTGGATCTTTCCATCACTTTGTTGCTCTTGTTAATCTCCCCCAAATCATCCAATTATTTTTTGTCAAATCTTGTTATTTTGGTTGCATTTTATACATGTTGGTGGAACCCTAGTTCATGTTTTCTCCCTTATGTTAGTGTGAATGGCTTGGTTAACTTTGATAATATAGTGCTATGCATGGTGTGTAGTAGGAATATATGCTTGTTGAGTAGAAAGATTGGGGGTTAGGGTTAGTTAGTGATTAGGGTTAACTTTGCTTAGTGTGTGTTAATTAGTGATACTTTTGTGGACATCACCAATAATTTAGTCTTGATATGATTTGGATAGAATTAGATGTATTTGGATAAACACACCAATTCTCATTGAAGTCTTAAATCCATTCATGTTGTTTTTAGATGGAGAGACTTGTTAATGTTCATTACATGGACAAGGAGGCATTCTTGAGTAACAATGCCGACACGGGTGAGGAACCATTGGTTTTTTATACAAGCCCTAGCTATGAGGATGTTGTTGCAAAAGTGAGACAAGTCTTAGAGTGGATGGACACCAATGTTGATGTTAAGTTAATAGGAAGGTATGATGTTGGAGTTGGAGCCAAATCTCGCTTGAAAAGTATGCCTATCACCTCGGATTTGCATTGGGATGTATACAAGGAAAAGGTATCCCAATCGGAAGACAAGTCACTTGAATTGTTTGCCACCAAGGTTGAATCTCCTCGGTTTACCATTGATTTGAACCGGCATGTCTCTTCCCCAATGGATGACATGAGCGAGAGGACAATGGTGCCACTTGTTGAGCATAGGGTTGTGGTTGATGCCCCCAATGTTTATCCCCCACCACGTCCCCGTGTACCATCTATCAAAGCAAATGAGGTTGAGTTGTATTCCCCCAATGCTTCTAGCCAACCACCAACTAGCCAAGCAAATGAAGTTGAGGTGATTGCTAGTGACGAAGTAATTCAAGAGGATGAAGATGTTTATGATGACGACGAAGAGCAAGAGGAAGGGTTTCATGGTAATGATGTTGGTGACTTGAATGCGTACATAGCGCAAAAGGACATGGATCGTGACTTGCCTTTTAAGCGTCAATATGCATATGACTCGGATGACGAGGGTCCAGTTGAACAGTTGGACGAGGATGGATTCACAAAGAAGGAGAACCAAATCCACTTTGAGCTGACAGGCTTACAAAAAAGAACTCACTTGTTTAAAGATCTCAGCCTTGCCCATAAAGCTGTTGTTGACGGTGGAATGAGAATGACGGCGATTGAGCCAACACCATGCCCGGATCCAGGAGAACCAAGGGTGGAGAATGAGGACGAGAATGCTTATTTGAAGAAAGGATTGAAGTTTCTGAGCTTGCCTATGCTGAAGTTTTGGTTGGCTGACTATGCCATTCGAAACCATAGGCCAATTTATGTTGAGCACTCGGACATGAAGTTGCGTTACACCGTGGTGTGTGAGCAAAAGGAATGCACATGGAAGGTTCGTGCAAGAAAGCTTAAAGAAACCGAAGAATGGGTGTTGAAAAGTTGTGATACCACTCATAGATGCAAACCGCCATCGAAACGACTTAGAAAGACACACCGTCAACTCACATCTGAGTATCTCGGATACAAATGGATGAAAGACATAGCCTTTGATCCCACTGTGAAAGTGAGGTTTCTCATGCGGACGGTGAAAAAACAATTTGGTTATGAAGTCAAGTATGGGAAGGCATGGAAGGCAAAGGCAAATGCTATTAGGATGTTGTATGGTGGTTATGAAGAAGCATACAACCAGCTCCCAAGGTTGTTGGCCGCGATTGCACATAGGAACCCGGGCATGTTTCATGTGGTCAAGGATCACGAGGGAGTGTTCCACCGTGCCTTCTGGAGTTATGGACAATGTGTGGAGGCGTTTCAGCATTGTCGTCCGGTCTTGTCTATAGATGGCACGTTCTTGACCGGTAGATATAAGGGCACACTAATGGTAGCAATGACGCACTCATCAAACGACAACGTGTTGCCGTGTGCATTTGCTTTGGTGCCTTCCGAGCACCAAGACAACTGGGAGTGGTTCACGGGTCATGTTAGGCACAACGTGATTGGGGCTAGGGAGGTATGCATCATATCGGACCGGCATCATGGCATACTCAAGGCAATGGACATTGTTATTCCAGGATTTCCAAAGCTTCACCACAGATGGTGCATGAGGCATTTCATGGCCAACTTTTACCGGGCATGTAAGAGCAAGGAGCTCAGCAAAGACCTTACCCATGTATGTGTGGCCTTCACCACGCAAGGTTACGATGCTCGGTACAACAAACTCTTTGCAGCGGTGAACGAAGGGGGAAAAGAGTTCTTAACTAGGAATTTAAGCGAGAAGCACAAGTGGGCACGCGCTCATAACGATGGTGGTTGGCGATATGGCGACATGACGAGCAATCTCGTAGAATGTTTCAACAATGTGTTGAAGGGTGCTCGTGCATTGCCGGTGACTGCAATAGTGGAGTACACCTTCTTCAAGCTTAATGAGTACTTTCAGAGGCATTCTGAAGAGACTGCAAAATGGATAGGTGAAAAAAAGGATTATCCGGAAAAGGTTGATGAATGGTTGCAGTTACAAGCAAGCAAGTCTTCACGGCAACAAGTTATCATATTCGATAGACTTGAAATGATCTATCAAATTGATGAGCCAGGTGGCACAACACGAGACGGTAGACAATATGGTGGTGCTGCATTTGAGGTGAAACTGAAGACTCGGTGGTGCCAGTGCGAGAGGCCTAGTAAGTATCATTGGCCATGCTCGCATTTGATAACGGCGGCGAAGGCGAGAAACATACATGTTAATGATGGAAAAACCGTGAGGATGCAAGAGTTCCATGTGGAAGCTACTAGGTTGACATGGGCGCCAAGATTTCACCCTTTCTTGGACCAATCACAGTGGCCTGAGTACCATGGCCCTCATATTAGGCCAGACCCTCTTCTGAAGGTGGAGACGAAGGGTAGAAGGAGAACTAAGAGGTTCAGGGGTGATATGGATGACCTGGCTGGATACATTGGCATGAAACAATTTGGTAGCGGTCATTTCATGGAGGCTCCTGACATTATCAACTGTGGGGTGTGCGGTGAAGGGGGACACAATGAGCGGACATGCAAGAATAAGAAAACCAAAAAAAGAAAAACAAGTCGTGGAGGCGGCACCGATGGTGAACGAGGTGGAAGAGGTGACGGTGGTGGTGGTCGAGGAAGCACAAGTGTCAGAGGTGGTAGTGGTGGTCGTAGAGGGAGCACAAGTGCTAGAGGTGCTAGTGTTCGTAGAGGGAGTACAAGTGCTAGAGGTGGTGGTCGAGCTAGCACAAGTGCTAGAGGTGGTGGTCGAGCTAGCACAAGTGCTAGAGGTGGTGGTCGAGTAGGCACAAGTGCTAGAGGTGGTGGTGGTCGGAGAGGAAGCACAAGTGCTAGAGGTGGTGGTGGTCGTAGAGGAATGGTTGATAATGGATCGGCCTTCGGTTATTTGCTTAATCCAGATGGTTGATCTAATAATAATGGTATATTATTTTTTCATACAATTCCTAGCATTTATTCATTTACTGTATTTACGCATTTACTCTCTTTATGTCTTGTGCTAACAATTGTTCTTTTTGTAGGCATGGCTTCATCCGGTTCCAGGACGAGGCCGGCGTGCGCGGACCAAGAGGACATGTCGAAGACGTGGATGGAGGCCAGTTTGGACAAGGAGAAGGAGAAGGATGTGCCCACACCACCATGTTGGTGTGGTGATGTTTGCAAGCTGAAGGTGTCCACTGACCGCAACAAGTCATGGACAGAAGGTAGAAGGTTTTTCGTGTGTCCCAACTATGCACATGATCGTCGAAGGCCAACTAACGCATATGACATACCACCGGTATGTTAGGTGTACATACAAAAAATATCAACAAGTTGTCACTCATATGTCTAACAAAATCATGGTTTATATGTAGTCCCCTCCTCCACTTTGCAAGTACTTCACTTGGATAGATCACGAGGTACCAAAAGATGTCCAAGAGGACCAACGTCGAGATTGGTTACGGAGGCAGCGCCTATTCGAGGAGTCCTATGCACGGGGATTGGAGCGGGAGCGTCGTGAGAAGGAGGCTCGTGAGCGCAAGAAGCGTGAACAAGAGAGGGCACGCAAAGAGAAGGAGGCTCGTCAAGAAGAGAGGGCAAGAAAACTTGCAAGGGCTCGCGATGCACGAGAGGAGGACGAGGCACTACTTATGTCATTCGAGACATCGTGTGTGAACTTGTTATTCGAGACCTTGTGTGGTCATGAACTACTTATGTGCAAACTATGCTTTGTTCATATTTTTGTTTGATTTCCAATGTTTAAAAATGTGTGCAACAAGTTTAAAAGAGAGCACTTTGCCTAGTTTGCAAATGTGCCACGTCTGGGTGTGCACACTTGCAAAATGCTCTCTGGATCGGGCATCAGACAGATCAGACAGGTGTCTGTTTACCTGCGCGAGCAAAACGATCCAGACGCCAGGGACCCTGGCGTCTGGGTCCCTATCCAGAGAGCTTTTTTCCTGTTTGCATAAGTGCACACCCAGACGCCAGGGTCCCTGGCGTCTGGATCGTTTTGCTCGCGCAGGTAAACAAACACCTGTCTGATCTGTCTGATGCCCGATCCAGAGAGCATTTTGCAAGTGTGCATAGCCAGACGCCAAAGACCCTGGCGTCTGGGTCAAGACCCTGGCGTCTGGGTCCTGATCCTATCCAGAGAGCAAATATCGTGTGGATAAGATTCTTTGGGCCCACCTCTGCCCCTTTCATCCATTCATCTCCACCCCACCTCTACCCCTGTCATTCCTTTCATCTCCACTCACTCTCACTCTCACCTCTAGCCCTCTCATCCACTCACTCTCATCCAGTACCATAACCCCCCTCAAATCTCTCACGAATCGGTCTGATTTCACCGTTGGATCTTCAGGATTTCGAAACTAGAAGGTAAATCAACTACACCCCCACTTATTGGTTGGTTTCAGGATCTCCAGTATCATAGTTTTGTGTAAACCCTAGTTTGTTTGTTTTCCTCGTGGTTTAATGTATCATAGGTTAGGTACTAAGAGATTTGTGTGTTGTAGATGGCTAATGGTACTCAGTGGGTGCCTAGCCCTGTTGTTCATGTCCAAGGCTTTTCTCCATGTGTTGTGCAAGTTAGTGAAGTGGACCTCACTTTTGATTGGTTGAAGACTAAATTCATGTTGAAGCAAGGGTTGAAGGAAGAGGATTTTGTGTACTACGTCAGCAGGAAGTAGTCAGATGGCCCCGGAGAAAGAAAATTGGTTGACATAACTGATGATGACAAGATTCAAGAAATGCTGCAAGAATGGAAATGGAAAAGGGTTATTGACTTGCATTGCTACAGGAAACCGAGTTATATGTGATGTTCATGTCGTTTCAACTATCGTGGACCATCGTGGTCATGAACTACTTATGTCATTCGAGACTATTTGTGTAATTTGAGATTATGTGACAAACTTCTCATTCGAGACTATTTGTGTAATTTGAGATTATGTGATAACTATGCTTGTCATTTGCTATTATGTGAACACTAATGTTTGTCATTCGATACTATAGGTGTTTGCTAGAACAAAATATCTATGTCATTCCATACTATAGGTGTTTGGGTGCTAGAACAAAATATGAACAAAATGAAAAAAGTACTACACCAGGTCCAGACGCCAAGGACCCTGGCGTCTGGGTGCCCTGTTTCTGCTGTCCAGGACTCTGCTTTTGCTTCCAGTCGACCCCCAGACGCCAGAGACTGTGGCGTCCGGTCCCCTGACTTGAAACCAGACGCCAAGGACCCTGGCGTCTGGGACCCTGTAGATTATTTTGAACTTGCTGTTTGACACAAGAAGATAGCACATATATATTCATATGATAGGTTCATACAACACAGAAGATAGCACATTTCACACAACTTTCACCATGACAAATGTAAGCATACAAACGACAAGTTCATAGATTTTTCATCACGACAAATTCAAGCATACATAAGACACCAAGTGCATACATATGGTACCAAGTGCATACATAAGACACCAAATTCAAGACAACCTAAGAAGTTTTTAGCACGACACCAAGTTCATGCATACAAACGCCACCTAGTTCATGCACTTCCAAACAAGAAGCTCACTTCCTCCTTCCTCTCTTCACAATGGTTGCAAGTGTAGGCTCCTCCTTTTCGCTAGCCTCCTCCTCCTCCTCGTTGTATGCCTCCTCCTCCGCCTCAATGTTGGCCTTATATCTTTGCATTCCTGTTGGGATAAGCTGATGAGGATACTCTGGACTATGGAATTGTGTATTCCATGTCTTCTTTCTACCTTTCTTGCCTGGTGTCTTAGCTATGGCTTTGCCTTTCCTAGAGCGAGCATTGCCTTGTGCCGGTTGTGTAACCTGTGATGGTTGTGGAGCATCAACATCATACTCATGATCCTCTTGATGTGTTGCATCATACTCATGCTCCTCATCTTGTGTTGGCTCCTCTTGATGTGATGGCTCCTCTTCATGGACCTCCTCCTCCATGTCCTCATCGTTCTGGATATAACGCCGTCTATTAGCTCTGGCGCGGGTACCAGGTGCATACACGTCACTGGACTGAGCACCATGGCAAGAAAGCATTGCTGCCATCTTATGGAACCGCTTCTTGAACTTCTGCAACAACACAAAATATGCTATGATATGAGATACAAATAAATAATCCGCGAAAAGAAACTTTTATAATATATTGATCACACCTCCATCGTGCTCCTAAGAGTCCTCTCAGATAATACACCACCAGGTGGATGACTCAGTGCAACATTGGCATCGTTGACGCACAGAAGCAACGATCTGCCCTGCAATTCATGAACAAATCAAACTTATGTATTTGAAAGAAGACAACATGATGCATGCAAGTTTGTTAGAATAGGTCAAACAGACTACCATTTCATCATGCATCGGTGCATAGTCAACGTGAGCCCCTCTGGTGTCTCTCACAGCCGTGTTGAAGGTATGATAACCTTCTGCAGTCTCTGGGTCTTCAGACACCAACTCCGACCACTCCTCGTGAGTCCAACCAGGCTTTAGCTTTAACTGATAACGATCCGCATACCACACTTGATACTTCTGATATGCTGACTGATTGTGAGGTCTATTCTCTGATTGCACTAGTGTGTCTCTTTGATTCCAAAATTCTATCCATGCACGGTGTTTGTTTGCCCAATCCGATATATCCTGATTGTTCCTTCGATTGAACCTACAAATGATGCATGGAACAAAGCATTAGCAAACATTGACTTATTCAATACTCTACTACATACTCAAGGCATGCTTGCTCACCGATGCAGAGATAGCATTTCCTCCTTGCTCTCCTCAATTGGAATATCTTGTCTTCTTCCAAATTGTCTTGCCACACGGTCTACAAAGTGCCACTCGACTACGAAGAAGCATATCATTGGGCACCTCGCCCGCCAAAGATGGCTATCACGCGTGCACATCTCATTAAGATCAAAGTCACGATCTTCCACATAAGGCAACCAATATACCTGCAAAACAAAGAGATACATTGTTAGCTACAAGTTTCATTCTTGACTAAATTTTATCTCATCGAACTTCTCAAAACCTGCTCAGCAGTCAAGGTGTCCAGCTCGTTCATATAGTACTTGTATCGCACATGCGAGCTTCCTGTGTAGACTGTCACTTGTTCCCAATAGTAAGCAAGCGTAGGGCGCCGATATGGATCATCATCATGCAACCCGTCATGATTACCCCGTGGGTTTGCCATGAGGGGGTTCTTGAATTCGGGTCGTCCAACCGGGATCCGCTCCCACATCCACACGGATAGGCTCCAAACAAACCCAGACAATGAGGATGTATCTCCCTTCCTCCGACACGCCAAGTCAAGCTGCAATCAAACAAACATGTTAGATATGGAGGCGCATGACAAATGCAAGATAAATGGTTGCAAATATCCCTTACCTGACGATACAAATATGCTAGTGCGGCCGAACCCCAGCTATACTGGTATCCCAGTTATTGAGTAGCTCCAAGAACATCCAGAGGGCTGAGTTCCCGGTTGCATCTGAGAAGACTACCTTGGTTAGTACATACCAAAGATAGGCCCGCGCGTACTGCTGCACAACCACGTCATTGGCATCCTGAGGGCACGGATTGGTGTTTCCTCTGACCATTTTTAGCCAAGAATGCCTCACTTTCGCGGTATCGGCCTTGCCTTCCTGAGGGCCCTCGGGCTGAACGCAAATTAAATCAGCAGTCCGTTCTCGCCAATTACCCACGCTGACACGACCGGTAACAGCTTGTCCGTTGATAGGAAGGCCGCTTATCATAGCCATGTCCTGTAGGGTCATCGTCATCTCCCCACATGGAAGGTGGAACGAGTGAGTCTCCGGCCTCCAACGATCCACAAGTGCGGTCAGCGCCGCGTGGTTCACCGGCGGAGCGCGTCGCTTAAACTGCAACACAAATGGGAGAAGACCCAATCTCCGAATGTAAGCCTCATACCGCGGGTCGTAATCAAAGTCATCAGCGGAATGACCCCTCATGCGCATAGCAACTACTTGCTGCAAATAAAGTGATGTTTTAATAATCAATACAAGAACACAAATGAGAAACAACGAAAATTGACCCAGTCTTGCTTCTTACCTGTCCATTCTCAATGGCACGAGCACGATGCTCCTTATCCCACTCATCGATTAATCCGTCATACCAAGGACCATCACCATCCGCCATCCTACAAAACAAATCACAAACATCTATGAATACATGAACAATATCAAACAATTTCCTTCTCCAAGTTTATGCCATATGAAAACACCATTCTTCTCAAACATAACCACATCATTTCTTTCTTCTACATATGCACACATATCATCTAGAGTACCAAATTTCACCATCAAATAAATTTCATAATCATCATCCGCCATTCTATTGAACAAATCATGTCACACACAATAATCAAATTACATCATCTCTTTTGCATAAAAAAATTTGCCATCTATATATTCAACTATATTGTCATACCATTTCACATTTTTATCTTCTTCATATGCACACATAATTATTCTCAAACATACCATCATCATCTCAATCAAATAAATTTGTCAAATAATATGGTGTCACATATGCAAATACATATCATCTAGAGTACCAAATTTCACCATATCTTTTGCAAATATAGTATGCCAACAATAGGATTATCTACACATACACACATCATCTATCAAACCAAATATAGTATGCCAAAGTCTATTTTACATACACAAATCATATATTCATCACCCCTCTTAATTCAAAAAAATAAATCCTATGGACAACATATACACAAAACGGAATTGATTTTACCTACATGTTCAACTACACATCATCTACTGCCTACCTAATCATCTATCAACTACAAAAAATTTCCTAAAAAAAAGAAACCATCTACTCATCTAACATCACCTAGTGTTGAATAATGCATCCAACCAAAGAGGGGAAAACAAAATCAAAATGGAGGGAATGGGGGAGAATACCTCAAAGAAGCTGGGGGGGGGGGGCCGGTCAGATCTGTGAGTTTGAGGGGTTGATGGAGTAGATCAAGGGGGGTGGTGGTGGGAGGGAGAGAAGGGGCGACGAACTGCCCCCTGTTCGTCGAACCAGACGCCAGAGAAGATGAGATCAGGATGGGTGGGCTGGCCCCGCGGCGTTATCCACTTACCGGGGCCAGACGTCACGGTCCCTGGCGTCTGGCCCCTTTGCCACGTCAGCAGGTCAACGGGCACGCGGGCAGTGCGGGCCAGGGGCCAGACGCCAGGGTCCCTGGCGTCTGCTTCGTAACCCAGACGCCAGGGATCTTGGCGTCACCGAAAAAGGTCAGAAACGAAATTTATTTTGAAACGAGGTCAAATCGGAATTTAGTTAGTCCTATAGGTCAGAACAGTAATTTTGTCCGGTGCAGGACATTGGATTCCTTTCCAGCCCGGCGCCCATGAACGCGGATACGGCTCGTGTTAAGCGGGGGCTACTCTGACACTCACGCTATCTAGATCTACACAAGTGAATGATCTGAAAATGCCTTTTGGAGCTTGGCCTCCATGGAGGCCGGTTTTTGAAAAACACAAAAATCATGAAAATTCATATTTTTACAATTCAAAAAAATCTGAAAAAAAATTACAGATATACATGGAGGCATAACACACATGTGTGTAAATTTTTAGTGTAAATTTTTAGGACGAAATACGTTGAAATGAAGGCTGTGCAAAAAAGACAAATCTGAGGCCTTTTAACACATATTACTATTCATCCTCAAAGTCCAGAAATTTGTCTTTTTTCTATAGGTCGCATTTCGAAGTATTTCATCTTGAATTTTTACACACACATGCATTTCATCCATGTATAGTTACATATTTATTTTCAGAATTTTTTGAAGTCAAAAAGTTTGAATTTTGAATTTTTCAAAAATAAAGGGCTCCATGGAGGTCGGTCACCAAAACTGAATGATCCAGCAATCTTGCCGAAATTAACGAGTCCCATGCGTAGCTCTGCGTCGTAGTACTACCACTACCTCTTAGGCTGAGCGGCTGACACGCATGGCCCCGGTACACACACGAGGTACGTACTAGCAAGAAAACACCAGGGATCACGGACTAGGCTGGCTAGGCGGTACTGGACGGGGGGCTTAACAACAGGCGGCGCCGTAGTGATCCCCGTTCCCGAATCAATGCGTGGCAGGCAATAACTAGGTGATCGTATGTACACAGGCGTCGTGGTACGCCAGTCAGTAGCTGCGGTCACGTACCTCTCGTGTACATACTCGGGGCAAGTCTGCATGCATACTACCACTACCAGGAGGTATGACTCGTATGAGTAGCCACGCCCTGCGCCAAATGGCAAGCATGCCATGCCCGGCGCACACGCGCACCGTGGTGACCAGTCCTCAGGCCGTCACGCGGCACGGTGGCAGGGCGTCCTCCCCGCCGCGCGGCGCGGCGCCATCCCCACGCGCGTGGCCGAGTGACCACACAATCGCGCGCCGGGACAAACCCACGGACACTCCACGTAAAGATTAGCCAGCCAGCCGCGGGCACCGGGCCAGAGCACGCCCAGACTGCGCTGCGTCCGTCCACGGCCCGCCTCCTCTCCTCCCTCCACGCCTTTCGCGGCGACCGAGACGCCTCAAGGCAAGGCCCCCATGCCGCCGACGCGACGGGCGGACGGGACGGCACGGAAGCGAGCACGCCGCGCCGCGCCAAGCCCGGCGGGACGCCTCGGAGCGGACAGAAAGAGGACGGGCCGTGCCGCGCAGTGCGTCGTCGACCGGCACAAAAGGCAGCGGATTTCGGTCGACGGCGACGCGCGGTGTCGCACACGCCTCGCCTTTCTCGAGCCGGAACAGAGCCCGGCCCGGGCGTGCGTGCAGAATCGGCTGGGAAAGCGCGGCCGCGTATCAGCCTTTCTCCGTCCTGCTCCATGGTTTTCCCCGAATTCCACGGGACAGCAGCCTCGTGCTAAAGCTGCCCCGTCCGACAAACCCCTCTTTTCTCAGCGACCTTGTGTTTACACAAGCCACACCCTTGCACTGTCGCTGTTCGGCCCAGACCAGTCGCATTACACACGAAAAGATGTGAAAATTCGAATGAAATGCCAACTTCTAGCAAGAAGTTTACTAGAAAAGCGACTTCACATTGGGGGCACGGAAATATTTTACATGCATAGTACTCGTACTAGCACCGCCAGATTATTGCATCCAGACGGCGGCGAGGGGATACGCTAGGAGTTCATCGCGGCCGAAAAGACAAGCTTTTTGCCACGTTAAGACAAGAGAGTAGAGCGCACACGTATGCACGCACGTTTTCTTAATCCGGCATCATGATGCGAGTACCAACTAATAGTAGTATTAAAAATGCTACTAGCATCTAGGCTAAGATTTGATTGAGTACGGCGATCGCCACTCCGGGGTCCGGACGGCCCGGCTCACGCGCCGTCGACGCCGTCCTTGGTGTCGGCCGCGCCGTCGGCCTTCGGCTCCGTCATGGACCTCAGCAGCGGCGACTCGGACCCTACGGGGTTGTGAGAGAAAGCAGAGGGATGTTATCATCTATGGACCTGAATGTCACAGGACGCGGGGACGGAAATGAGTGGGGCTTGTGGTACCTTTGGACGCGTTGAAGGAGCGCTTGCAGTGCGCAATGGCGCCCTGGATGCCGTCCTGCAGCTGCAGCAGCGAGTCGTCGCGGCGCTGCGGCTGCGCGGGGGTCGGTGGTGTGGCCGACGGCGACGGCGCGGCCGCCACGGCGGAGGACGCGGAGCGGCTCTTGCCGAGGCGCTTGCACGCCTGCTTCAGGCCGGCCGGCACGCTGGCGCGCGGAGCGCGCACGCCGCACGCGACGACGACGGGCTGTGGCGGCGGGGCAGGTGCCGCACGAGGCTGGGAGGGGGCGGGGGAGGGTGTCGCGGAAGGGGGCGGCGAGGGTTCGGGCTCCGCGTCCGTCTCCTCGCCCTCGCTGGCGCCGGCGAACCGTAGGCGCTCGCCGTAGCGGCGGGAGACCTTGACGTACAGGGGCTTGATTTTGTTCAGGTACTTGAGCATAACCTCCTTGGCGAAGCGCCGCTCCTCGGCGGTGATCGCCACCGCGTCGGAAGGCTGAGGTGCCTGCACCGCCGGCCTGGCCGCGCCGGTGCCAGCGCCGGCGTCGGAGGTGCGAGAGCTGTTGTCACGCGTGAAGAGCGACACAAACGGCGCGTCGTCCACCCGGAACTTGATCAAGAAGCGGTTCGTCTTGGGCGCCGGGGAACCGCCGGCAGCACCACCCGCGTTGCCCTCCGCCGGAACGGGGACCTTCGGCTTCCTCAGCTTAAGCAGAAGCACGCGGAACTTGGTCGCCGGACGGAGGAACGACGCCGCCGGGGCCTCCGCCGTCGCAGCAGGCTCCGCCTCCTTCCCGACGCCGTTCTCAGCCTCACTGACCGGCACCACCGGCTCCACGGCCACCACCTCGCCGCCGGACGCGGCATCGCCGGCGACGGAGAAGTTGAACTCGACCCTCTCTTCCTCCGCGTCCGACGCGGCGCTCTCGTCGCCCGGCACCGCGAACTCGAGGTCGAAGAAGGCCGCGTCGTCTTCCACCACGTCCGCGCCCCCACCACTTCCACCCCCTTCACCACCTTCCTCACACGCCAACGCGGCAATGGTCGTGGCCGGCACGGCCGTGCGCTGGTTGCCGGCGACCGCTCCGCCGCGCAGGTACTTGAGAAGGCTGAACGACTCCATCACGCCCAGAGAGGCCGAGCTCACTCCACTCCCTCACCCCTCTACTTCTCTTGATTGTCTCACTCTCCACACTCAAATAAAAAGACTCTTTCGGGGGAGGCTTTTACCTTTCGGGGAGGAGGAGAAGGACAAGGTGGTGGCGCCGCTGCCTCGCATCGCTGGGGTAATAGATGAGCTCATGAGCAGCGGCAGGCGGTCAGAGGCGAGGGGCCAGTGGCCGCGGTGGGGCCCGACGGTTTCGGCGGGGCCCGTGTCCGTGTGCCGTCTGGGGCGGGTCTCGCGTGATCTCGCCCGCTCGTCGCCCAATCAGCCGCCAGGATCGAACGAGGAAATAGGTAGCCACCGGATTTCTTCGAATTTATTTTGCTGAAACTGTGAGTGACCAGACTTCTCACTGGGATTTTCTATGCTGCGATGGATCACATGGCACGAGTGACGTGGGCTTTGGCTGCACATGCTCGGCATGAACTGCTTCGTGTCCTCCTCCTCGCTGCGGGATGGGCTGGGCTGTGCTGCGGATGGTAAATCTAGCTTTATCTAATCGGAGTTCAACGACCGTCCGACTAGAGACAAAACGCCTATCTATTCAATCGTCACTTGATTTTGTGCACATCATCAAAGCATCCGATCCTGGAGACGACTCGGATGGCTTCTTCTTCTTCCTCAGAGAAACAAACGCCTTGTGCGTGCGTGCGTACTCACGGATCACAATGATCTCTGTCTGCCTCTTGGAGCACACAGCACAGCACAGGAGATGCATGCTACACTGAATCTGATCTGATAAAAGTCGATGGGCTTCTGTCAGGCGAGCGCGAGTACCGGCGCTGAGACAGTCGATCGGCTGATAATTTCTTACTTATGACCGAGGAATGCATTTCTTTTTGCTGTAGAATCATGGCAATCATGATGTTCCTTCAATCCTTTTTCCTTTTTCTTTCCTTGAAAGAACCCGCGGCTCGGCGTGGCAGCTAGTCAATTCTACGCGGTGCTCTCAAAGTTGAAACTGCCGCTGTGGACTGTAGTTGATTTGGTGACCTGCACATCTCACTGTGCAGTTTCCTGTCCGCTGCCGGAAACAGTAGGCGACCATGACCTCTGCGCGCTCATAATAGCCGTCGATTGCGCCGGTACAGGAACTTCCAGGAAATAGAGAATTGGAGCATCGTCCTACGCTCTGAGCTTCAGAAATGCTGGCGAGAATGAATTGCCGTCAGATGTTAATTTGCGTATAAGAGCAAACTAGATTGTTTCTGGGGAGCCTAGAGAGACGGAGAAACAATATACACATTTGTTGTTGTGTTCTTTTCTAACCGGGCTGGAAAGGGAGAAAGCGGGCTTAAAGCATCAAAACCCATCGTACTTGCAAACTAATCTGTAGTTGTATGGTTAGGAGGACAGTGGTATATATCCGGTTCATCAAAGTTGAAACCTGGATTTGACATTGGTGCTTGTATTCAGTTTTGGGTGGCGCTCCCTGCTCCCTGGCAGGCATGGTGCTCGGCAGCGGTTGCTACGTCCGATGGCTCTGCTCCTAGTCTGCCGTGGGCAGATCTGACACGACGGCTGCTGTTTTGGCGACCGGTGGCCTTCCCGAGGTGCGGCTGGCTGCTCTGTGTCTCTTTGTTGACGGGTTGGCCTTGGTTTGATGGTCTTGCCAACACCGGTGTGGATCATTGAGGTGGTGTTTGGAAGCTCGGGTGAAAACCCTATCTTGGTCTTCGGCCTATGACTAGCGATGGTAACGCCTGTGGGTGTCGTGGACCTTCTTGGAGGCATCGTTGTCTTGCTTTCTCACCCCTCGCGCTCAGGGCGGTCGATGCAACTCCGGGGGGAAACCTAGATTCATGTGATCAGACGAAGGCGGTGTCTTGACATCGTATCCCCTCTCGAGGGCTTTGTCTTTGGAGCGGGGCATTGGCAAGAGGGACAAGTGGAAGATGGTGGTTGTTGGCGTCAAGGCTTCTGTGGCAACAATGGCCATGCCAAGCGAAGTCGGAGGCGTGACACCAGATGCGGTAGCCGACTCTTCTCCGTCGTGTTCGTGTGATTACCTCGAGTTGTTTTGGTACAGTGAAGTCGGAATTGCGGCGGCGGGGCCCCTATGGCAACGATGGCATGCAACAGGTTGTTCGTTCGGTGGTCTCCCGCGGTGCCAACCATGCATAGTTCTTCTTCGGAGCTCTCCATCGGAGTTGGAGCTGCGTAGCCTTCGGTGCGGGTGGCTGGGCATGGCACGGTTCGACTTGTGTTTCCAAACTGCCTCTACGATGCGGGTGGGGTCGACGTTCGTCTTCGGCGAAGTCGGAGTCACTTGCACGGAGTCTAGGTAGGGCGATGACGCCTGTTGGGAAGAAGAGACGCCGATGACGTCCGAGTGTATCTTGACGAGGCCCTCCTTGTTGAGGTGTGTAGGATATTTTTGTGTGCTGCTCGGCGATTTATGACGGTTTTAGCCCTTCTATTCCATTAATTAACCATGCAACTCTCTTCTGCTTATTTGATGGACTTCTGCCTCCGTTTCAAAAAAACATTGGTGCTTGCATTATTTGTATATTTATTTCAGACTTTCAGTGATGTCTGTCACTGGGAGGAGATGCTCCCATCGACTGCGATGTGTCGATGGAGACTTCGTAAAAATCTCAAGATGCTATGCCGGCTCAGTCTCTCATAAGTTCTCATATGTGTAGGGTGTGTAGGTGTGCGTTCATATGGGTGACTTGATGCTCGTGTATGCGAGCAACTTCGATTGTACCGTATTTTAAAAAACATTGTACTCGACCCGAATCGGCACAAGCATTATAAGATGAAAACCTGATGACACAACAAAGCTAAGACCTAACAGTTTTGGAACTACTAAAACATGAAGATAAAACTCCAGACAACATTGCACTTACCTTGCTAACTAATTCACTTCAGAGTATCTGTTGTTGTCGTTGTTGTGGTGTTTTCCCATTTACTTATTGGCATTTGCTATTGACAGGTGCATTTCCCTCGCAACGAGGAGGTCCCGACTTTGAACCCTGTCATTATACCGGTACTTTTTCCCCGAAAAACTAGGAGCCCTCGCTAAGGGCGATTAGGGTTTCAGTGGATACGGCGGCGTTCGCTGACACCTCGTCGGTGAGTCGCACAACGAACAGGGCTGAGGATGGCCTCGTCCTCAGAGCCTAACAAAGGAAAGCAAGGGGCTGCGCCGGACAGGTCGGCAAGGGCTCAGATGGAGGAAGCCATGGGTAGATTGGATCTCACGGAGGAGGAAGCCACCCCTCTGGTGGTGGATGATCTGGAGGAAGGGCATCAACAGAAGTGGGCGATTGCTGGGAAAATTCTGCACCGCAAGGTGTTCCATATCCAGACAATTGCAAACGCCTTGAGGCCGGCATGGGGTAACCCTAGGGGGCTGTTCTTTAAGCCGGCGAGGGAAAATATCTTCGTGGCGGAGTTCGAGAATCGACGCGATCGTGATCGCGTGCGGGATGGATCTCCGTGGCACGTAAGTCGGCATGCAGTGATACTTACTGAGTTTGAGGATAGTATGCGGCCGTCGGAGCTCAGCTTTGACAAACTCCAGATGTGGGCTAGGGTTTTGAACCTTCCCTTCAACATGCAAAACGAAGTCAGGGGTTTGGCGGTGGCAAGACAGATTGATAATCAGGTAAAATCAGTTCAGTTTGATCCCGTGGGGGGGTTTTTGAGAGCCCGGGTTACAGTTGATGTATCTAAACCCTTGCGGCGTTGGATCTTAATTGACTCTGCAAAGAGAAAGGGGAGGGACTGGTATGATGTGCAGTATGAGCAAGTTCCCAATTTTTGTTTCTCCTGTGGTCGACTTGGCCACGCGGATATTGTCTGTCCTACGCCTAGTACTCGAGATGAGAATGGAGATTTGCCGTTTAATACAAGTATGAGAGCACCAGAGGACAAGAAACTTGCTGCCTCAGGAGATAGTGCATCAAAAGAGCAGCAGAGTTCAAATAACAGCAGGGTTGATGCGAAGGAGCCAAAGAAGAAAGCTACGGGTTCAGCTGAGGTTACTTCCCCAGTAAAGTATAGAGAGAATACAAATAAAAGAAAGGGAGGCCCGCAGCAGAATAGGGTCTACAGGAGGGTGGATCTAGAGGCATTGGCGGCAGGTGCAAAAGATCATGGTACTGGCACAGTTGCGCATATGGATATAGTGGTTTTCAATTCAGGTGGAAAGGACTCTAACGTAGGGCTAAAAGTTGGGGAGGATTCAACAGTTGAGCCTGATCCAAAGAAGAAGAAACCTACGCCACCAACTTCGGAAGACTCGGCAGCGGCTGATAGTCAGCCCTGCCGGAGCCAATGAATTGTTTAAGTTGGAACTGCCGGGGGCTTGGGAACCCCGAGGCAGTTCGAGAGCTTCACAAAATTGTGAAGCAAGAAGGGCCTTCCCTAGTTTTTGTTATGGAGACGAAGATTAGGGCGAAGAGAGTGGAAAGATTACAGCAAACACTTGGGCTCGCGGGATGTTTTGCGGTGGATAGTAATGGGCTTAGTGGTGGAATTGGACTGTTTTGGTCCAAAGACATGATAGTTGATCTCAAAAACTTCAGTTCTGGTCATATCGACGTTATGGTCCGGAAAGCTGATAATAGTACTCCCGAATGGAGATTTACGGGGTTCTATGGAGCTCCAAGGAGTGAGGATAGGCATCATAGCTGGAGATGTCTACGCACACTGCACGCTATTCAACATCAGGCATGGATGTGTGTTGGAGATTTTAACGAGACGTTGTATGGCACTGAGCACTTCAGTCGAACGGCTAGACCGGAGTGGCAGATGCGGGCGTTTCGCGAGGCTCTGGAAGAGTGCTCTTTGTAGGACATGGGCTTCTCAGGCGTACCCTTCACATGGGATAATAGGCAGGCGGGTGGACATAATATTAAAGCCCGTCTTGATCGAGGTGTAGCAAATGCCGAATTTCTGCAAAGATACGAGCTTTCTCGTGTACGTCATATTAGTTCTATAGAGTCAGACCATTGTTTTGTACTTGTTGAAACTTGTGATTCTTTGAATAAAAGGGGACCAAAGCAATTTCGGTATGAGGATGTATGGCAGTCTCATGCGGAGTATGACAATGTTGTAGCAGAAATGTGGCGGCGGAACCATACTGGGCATGGTCTTGCATCGATATCAGCTACTTTGCAGTGTATGCAGAGGGAGCTGGGTTCTTGGGGAGCTAGGGAGTTTGGCTGCCTAGAGAAAACTGTAAGAAAATTACAGAAAAAACTTGAGATGGTTCGAAAGCAGTCTGTTGGCAAGGGACCTTCTGAGGAGGAGAAATCTGTCGTTGTTAAACTGCGGGAGGCTCTCCGGCAGGAGGAAGTGTGGTTACGACAGATATCGAGGGTGCCATGGCTGCGTGAGGGCGACCGCAACACAAAATATTACCAGGCCCAAGCAGCTCAGCGTAAGCGTATGAACAGAATTTCCAACCTTCAGAGAGCGGACGGTTCAGTCTGTAATTCTGAAGATGAGGACAAAAGTGAGGTACAATCGTTCTACCAAGCGTTGTATACCTCACAAGGTTTTAATGTAATGGATGAATTGCTACAGTTTGTTCCTGAACGGGTTACGATGGAGATGAACACAGACCTGGATAAACCGTTTGAGGCAGATGAGGTACGGACAACACTCTTTCAGATGTCGCCATCCAAAGCTCCGGGTGTTGATGGATTCACCGCGGGGTTTTTTCAGAGGCACTGGGAACTCATACAAGATGATCTAGTGCCGGCGATACTTGACTTTGTTAACGGAGGGGAACTTCCGCCAGGCTTTAATGATACATCAATTACCCTCATACCGAAGGCACGGCACCCCCAGTCCATTACACAGTACCGGCCTATATCCTTGTGCTCAGTTCCTTATAAAATTGCTGCGAAGATGATTACTAATCATCTCAAAGAATTAATGAATATAGTTGTGGGTGAGGAGCAAAGTGCGTTTGTTCCTGGTCGTCTGATCACAGATAATGTGCTTGTTGCATTTGAGAGTGTACATACGATGAGGAGACGAAAGAAAGGGAAAAACTATTCGTGTGCAGTTAAGTTAGACATGATGAAGGCTTATGACCGTGTGGAATGGCATTATCTAGAAGCAATCATGTTGAAACTTGGCTTCAGTGCCAATTTTGTGCGGCTGGTTATGAAATGTGTTTCATCAGTGAGATACACAGTAAGAGTTAATGGCGAGCTGCTGCCTTTTTTCACACCTTCGAGGGGTTTTCGACAAGGGGATCCAATGTCACCCTTTCTGTTCCTTCTTTGGGCTGAAGGGCTTACTTCTTTACTGAAGTTCTATGGAGGTGCTCATATTGACAGAGGCATACGGGTGTCCTTCAGATCTCCTTGGGTTAACCATTTACTTTTTGTAGACGATTGCTTAGTATTCATCAGTGCAACTACAGATAGTGCGGATAGACTCAATAGAATCTTACAGATCTATGCTTCATGTTCGGGGAAGGCGGTTAATCGTGACAAAAGTGCCATTTTTTTCTCTCCCAATACGCCTACTAATAGGCGAGAGGCAGTTAAGCAAGTTCTCAGTATTCTTGTGGAAACTTTCAGTGATAGATATTTGGGGCTTCCTACTGCAGTCGGGAGGATCACAAGTGATACGTTTGAGCATATTGGTGAAAGATCAAGAAGCAAAATGCATGGGTGGGCTGAACGGCTGTTAGCTTGTGCAGGGAGAGAGATCCTTATAAAATTAATTATTCAGGCTATTCCAACCTTCAGCATGAGCTGTTTCAAATTGACGAAGAAGGTTTGCAAGCAGCTGACGTCCTGCATGGCGAAATTCTGGTGGAGTGGTTCCCTTGACAGACGATCCTTGCACTGGATATCATGGGATAGTCTCGCATCTCCAAAAGTTAATGGTGGCATGGGTTTTCGAGACTTGCAACTGTTTAACTTGGCTCTACTTGGGAAACATGGATGGCGTTTTATTACCAATCCAGATTCCCTATGTGGTCGTGTTATGAAGGGACGTTATTTCCCTGATGGAGAGTTCATGGATGCCGCTGTTCCGTGCTCATCTTCAGCTGTGTGGAGAGCCATTGTGGCAGGCCGTGAAGCGCTAGAGGAAGGATTAGTGAAACAGATGGGGGCTGGTACTACCATCTCCATATGGGAAGACCGATGGATACCGGGGCTGTCATCTCTCCGGCCAACTGTCATAACTGGTGGGACTACTCTAGCATGGGTGAGTGATCTTATAGATGAAGAGAATTGGTCTTGGAAGATAGACTTGATTCGAGACGTGTTCATCCCCCCGGAAGCAGAAGCTATACTTAATATACCGCTGCGTCACGGAGGAGGCGATGATTTCCTTGCTTGGGCCCATGAAAGAAATGGCAACTACTCTGTCAAATCTGCGTACCGTGCTCTCGTGACTCGCAAAGAGCGTGTAGCTCTAGAGGAAGGGACGGCTACAAGTACCTCACAGACTGATGGACAGATGTGGAAGCGATTATGGAAGCTCAAGGTTTTGCCAAAAGTGCGTGTATTCTGGTGGCGAGTTGTGCGGGAAATATTACCAGATGAATGCACTCTGAAGCGTAGACATATACAAGAAATTGGAAGATGCAAAGTGTGTTTGGCAATGGATGAGGATTTGATGCACGCTCTAGTGCATTGCCCCCATGCAAAAATGTTCTGGGAAGAAGCCTATGATTGGCTGGGTGTATGCCGGCCTCGGCTTCATCCCGATACGTGGGCGCGAGACATCTTGTCTGACCCACAGTTCACGGATATGCAAAGGTCTCAGATGATTTCTGTTATGTGGGCGATCTGGCATTCAAGAAACAGAATTACACATGATGGAGAGAAGCTGGACCCAGTAACGACTATTAGGCGGATTAAGGATGATCTGGCCGTGTTGGATATACCCCAAGCTGCGGCTGCTATACTACCAGGATACGGTTGGATTCCTCCGGATCCAGGTGTGATTAAGATTAATACAGATGCAACAATGAGTTTGGTCTCGGCAAGGTGTGGTGCAGGGGGAGTTGCTCGTTCTGACGAACGCTTGCTGGGTTCTTGGAGTAAACCTCATCATGGGGTTACAGATCCGTTCATTGGTGAAGCACTAGCGCTGAGAGATGGTGTTATTTTTGCAAGTTTGCGCGGTTTTTCACACGTGATCATGGAGACCGACTGCCTGGAGGTAGTGAACCTCTGGACATCTCGCCACAGTAATCGCTCTGCTGTGGCACCTTTACTTGTAGAAATTGGAGAGCTAGCGGCAAATTTTACTTCTTTTCGTATTCAACATGTAAGCAGGTCAGCCAACGTACCGGCCCATCTTTGTGCTAAGCATGCATGCTCACTGATGGTAACCGAGAGTTGGACTGACACTAGACCTTCGTTCCTGCTCATTAGCCTAATAGCTGATGATGACAGGTTTTCTTCAGTTGAATAAAGCTCTCAAGTTTTGAACGCAAAAAAATAAATAATTTTTTTTGCTATTGACAGGTGAGTAAAACTTTTCTGAAATGTCGTCTGGCGAACGTCAGGTTTCTGCCATATCCCAACGGACGCATCGGCTCTCGTGTCGTGTCAGGTTTCCCTATACCATGTTGTAGCCAACTTCTTAATTTTATGGAAGGTAGCATGACAATTTAAAATATTGGAATGTGACGTTTTGAATTTAAATTGTAGGTAGCACTTTTCAATGGCGACATGCATCATTTTCTATCCTATATAACATGACATTTTTCATTTGTGTTTTTAAGATGATAACTTTTTTAATAGCCAAATCTTGAAAATAGCCCAAAAATCAATGTATAGGAGAAATTTAATCACAATTTTTAATACTTATATATATAGGGGTTGACTATTCGTCACCCTGTGTGAGTAATAGTTATTCTTCACCTATCTATTTTGACATCAATGCATCCTAATTTACGTTTGTTAGTTTTTATCTTATTTCGTACGTAAAAAGAGAACGCAACAAAAAATATATAATCACCATAAAAAATATTTTGTGCTACATAAAATTATAAACATAAAATCATACTGTAAAATATACATAAATTGCATTTTTTCTGGTTTTATGATCTATATTTTTGTTTTCTTATGCCAAATTTTACATAGGGAATCAATATGAATGTAATTATTTATATTCCAAATACTAATTTATTTATGAAATGATTGTAAGATTACCTCGGGTGAGAATAACTTATTATGCAACCTGGATGGCGAATAGTATTACTACCACACGGTGGTAGTTACCACCACTTGAATTTTGTTTGTTGTATGTATTATCTATCAAATCGGAGAGTATATAAGCGTAGTATGTAGTATGTAGTACATAGTCATAACAATAGCATAATTGTGTGAACACTGAAGAACAGAAAGAAAAAAAAGGCAAAAATACATTTTATTAATTGGGTTGCCTCCCAACAAGCGCTATCATTTTATGCCCTAGCTAGGCGTAATGCATTGATTCAAGTATTGTCATCTTGGGTTTTTGATCCGTAAGATGCCCTCATGATTGATTCATATGGTGGCTTAATTCTAGTTCTAGGGAAGTGTTTCATAGCCTTTCTTAGTGGAAACTAAAATTTAATATTCCCTTCTTTCATGTCAATCACGACACCCATAATTCGTAAAAAACGGACTATCAATTATAATGGGACAAGACGGATTGCAATCAATATTAAGAACAATAAAATTTATGGGCACACAATTCCTATTTGCAAGAATAAGAACATCATTAATTCTTCCCAAAGGTTTTCTAATAGTAGAATCTACCAAGTGCAAATTAAGAGAACACTCTTCAATATCAGTAAGACCAAGCACAACACATAAAGATTTCGAAATTGTGAAAACACTAGCACCCAAATCACACAAAACAAAAACACTTATAATTTTTAATCTTGAATTTAATGGTGGGTTCCCATTCATCATGTAATTTTCTAGGAATTGAAATTTCTAACTCCAACTTCTCTTCTAAAGCTTTCATCATGGCATCCACAATATGTTTAGTAAAAGCTTATTTTGTTCATAAGTATAGGGTGAATTTATCATGGATTGCGATAAATAAATACATTCAACCAAAGAGAAGTTATCATAATTAAAGTCTTTGTAATCCAAAAGACTGGGCACATCACTAGTTAAAGTTTTTGACCTCTCCAAACCCACTTTTAGCAATTTTTTCATCAAGATTTTCTCCTTCTGAATTATCGGGACGCCCTCTAGCAAAAGTTGACTCTTCTTCAGTCCCTTTATCATCAATTTTAATCTTACTAAACAAAGAATCAATACAAGAAACATCAACCACTTTAAGATCTTCATCATTTTATGAAAGCAATCACTAGAAAATGCTCTTTCTAAAAATTCACTTTTAGCTCTAAGCATAGCAATTCTTTTCTTACTTTCATCCATAGAAACATATAAGGCTTTAATTGGTTCATTGATATCAACCTTAGGTGCAAAATTTTTAATCTTGAGATTTTCTACATCATGGGAAATTCTATCAATGCTTCTAGACATATCATCAATCTTACTCAACTTTTCTTCTATCGTAGTGTTGAAAACTTTTTGAGTATTGATAAATTATTTAATATTATTCTCAAGATCAGAGGGGTTCCTATTATTATTGTAGGAAGAATTACCATAATTATTAAAGGAATTTCTAGGAAAATGCCTAGGATTAAAATTACCTCTATAAGCATTGTTATTAAAATTGTTTCGGGAGACCACATAAACATCTACGGGATCACTATTTTGCTCAATCAAAGTAGACAAAGACACATCATTAAGATCAATAGGAGCACTTTTACTGGCAACCAATTTCATAAGAGCATCAACTTTTTCACTCAAAGTACTAATTTCTTCAACCGAATTAACTTATTTACTAGTAGGTGCTCTTTCAGTATGCCATTGTGAATAATTTATCATAATATTATCAAGAAATTTAGTAGCTTATGTCAGGAATCGTTGCATGGAAAACAAAAAAAATTCTACGCACACGCAATGCATAGCAACGAGGGGGAGAGTGTGTCTACGTACCCTCGTAGACCGTAAGCGGAAGCGTTTCACAACGTGGTTGATGTAGTCGGACTTCTTCGCGCTTCAACTGATCAAGTACCGAACGCACGGCACCTCCGCGTTCTGCACACGTTCAGCTCGGTGACGTTCCTCGCCTTCTTGTTCCAGCTAGACGTCGAGGTAGTAGATGAGTTCCGTCAGCACGACGGTGTGGTGACGGTGATGGTGAATTGATGTCCACAGGGCTTCGCCTAAGCACTACGAAAATATGATCGGGGGTGTAAACGGTGGAGGGGGGGCACACACAGCTAAAAATTGTTCTGTTGTCTGCTAGGCGCCCCCTTCCCACACACACACACACACACACACACACACACACACACACACACACACACACACATATATATATATATATATATATATAGGTGGGAGGAGCAGCCAAGGGAGGCGCACAAGTAGGAGGAATCCTACTTGGAGTCCCTCCCAAGCCGCCCCTCCTGCCTTATATAGGTGCGGGGGAAAGGCAGGGGAGGGTGGCGTCCCCCTTTTCCTTTCTCCCATGAGAGGGAAAGGCATGAGGGGCTACCCCTCCCTCCTTTCCTTCCCATAGGGCCTGCTATCGAAAGAAGGAGCACACCAGGGGCTGGTCTGTCCCTCCTGAAAGATCATGGATGTCGCCTAGAGGGGGTGAATAGGCGCTTTAAAATAATTACGGTTTAGGCTTGACCATATGTGGAATAAACCCAGCGATTAATTTGTCAAGCACAAAACCTAAAATAACTAGGCTCACCTATGTGCACCAGCAACCTATACTAAGCAAGATAAGCAACTATGTGATAGCAAGATATATGACAAAGAACAATATGGCTATCACAAAGTAAAGTGCATAAGTAAAGGGCTCGGGTAAGAGATAATAGAGGCACGCGGAGACGATGATGTATCCTGAAGTTCACACCCTTGCGGATGCTAATCTCCGTTTGGAGCAGTGTGGAGGCACAATGCTCCCCAAGAAGCCACTAGGGCCACCGTAATCTCCTCACGCCCTCGCACAATGCAAGATGCCGTGATTCCACTAAGAGACTGATACGTCTCCGTCGTATCTACTTTTCCAAACACTTTTGCCCTTGTTTTGGACTCTAACTTGCATGTTTTGAATGGAACTAACCCGGACTGAAGCTGTTTTCAGCAGAATTGCCATGGTGTTATTTTTGTGTAGAAATAGAAGTTCTCGGAATGACCTGAAAATCAACGGAGAATTATTTTGGAATATATAAAAAATACTGGAATAAGAATCCACGTCAGGGGGGCCTCCACCTGTCCACGAGGGTGGGGGGCGCGCCTGCTGATACGTCTCCGTCGTATCTATAATTTTTGATTATTCCATGCCAACATCTACAACTTCCATATACTTTTGGCAACTTTTTATACTATTTTGGGGACTAACATATTGATCCAGTGCCCAGTGCCAGTTCCTATTTGTTGCATGTTTTTTGTTTCGCAGAATATCCATATCAAACGGAGTCCAAACGGGATAAAAACTGACGGAGATTTTTTTTGGAATATATATGATTTTTGGAAAGGAAAATCCACGCGATACGGTGCCCGAGGGAGGCACGAGGCAGGGGGGCGCCCCCCACCCCATGGGCGCGCCCCTGACCCTCGTGGCCACCCCGTAAGGCGGTTGGTGCCCTTCTTTCGCCGCAAGAAAGCTAATATCCGGATAGAGATCGTGTTAAACTTTTAGCCCAATCAGAGTTACGGATCTCCGAGAATATAAGAAACGGTGAAAGGGTAGAGTCTGAGAACGCAGAAACAGAGAGAGACAGAGAGACAGATCCAATCTCGGAGGGGCTCTCGCCCCTCCCAGGCCATGGAGGCCATGGACCAGAGGGGAAACCCTTCTCCCATCTGGGAGGAGGTCAAGGAAGAAGAAGAAGAAGGGGGGCTCTCTCCCCCTCGCTTCCGGTGGCGTCGGAGTGCCATCGGGGGCCATCATCATCACCACAATCTTCACCAACAACTTCACCGCCATCATAACTCTTCCCCCCTCTATGCAACGGTGTAACCTCTCTCTTACCCGCTGTAATCTCTACTTAAACATGGTGCTCAACTCTATATATTATTTCCCAATGATGTATGGCTATCCTATGATGTTTGAGCAGATCTGTTTTGTCCTATGGGTTATTTGATGATCGTGATTTGTTTGAGTTGCATGTTTTATTATTGGTGATGTCCTATGGTGCTCTCCGTGTCGCGTAAGCGTGAGGTATCCCCGCTGTAGGGTTTACAATATGTTCATGATTTTCTTATGGTGGGTGGCGTGAGTGACAGAAGCACAAACCCGAGTAAGTAGGTTGTTTGCGTATGGGATAAAGAGGACTTGATACTTTAATGCTATGGTTGGGTTTTACCTTAATGATCTTTAGTAGTTGCGGATGCTTGCTAGTGTTCCAATCATAAGTGCATATGATCCAAGTAGAGAAAGTATGTTAGCTTATGCCTCTCCCTCATAAAAAATTGCAATAATGATTACCGGTCTAGTTATCGATTGCCTAGGGACAAATAACTTTCTCGTAACAAAAAGCTCTTTACTAAAACTAATTTAGTTGTGTCTTTACCTAAACAGCCCATACTTTTTATTTACGTAATCTTTATTATCTAGAAAACCTATCCAACAACACCTACAAAGTACTTCTAGTTTCATACTTGTTCTAGGTAAAGCGAACATCAAGCATGCGTAGAGTTGTATCGGTGGTCGATAGAACTTGAGGGAATATTTGTTCTGCCTTTAGCTCCTCGTTGGGTTCGACACTCTTACTTATCGAAAACTGTTGTGATTCCCTATACTTGTGGGTTATCAAGACCTTTTTCTGGCGCCGTTGCCGGGGAGCAATAGCGTGGGGTGAATATTCTCATGTGTGCTTGTTTGCTTTATCACTAAGTAATTTTTATTTGCTGTTCTTAGTTGTTTTATATCTTTAGTTATGGGTAGGTAACGCAAAATACCAAAAAAATTAGTTGTACCTACTGAACCAATGGTTGAAGAACCACTCAAAATCTATCACACTCCTAAAGCTTATTACTTGGATCATCTTCGACCCCTATGTGCTCGTGCTGAAACCCCAACTAGCTTAGTTGAGGGCCAATCTTTAGATGAGCATGCTTGTTATGTGAGACACCGTATATCTGAAAAAGGGAAACATTTACTGGATGCTACCTCTTGAGCACTGCGTTGGATTTCCCTGAAGAGGAGAGGATGATGCAGCAAAGTAGCGTAAGTATTTCCCTCAGTTTTTGAGAACCAAGGTATTAATCTAGTAGGAGGCTACATGCGAGTCCCTCGTACCTACACAAAAGCAATAGCTCAACGCAACCAACGTGCTTAGGGGTTGTCAATCCCTTCACGGTCACTTATGAAAGTGAGATCCGATAGAGATGATAAATAATATTTTTGGTATAGAGATGCAAAGTAAAAAGTAAAAGAAAAGCAATAATAAAGTGATGGAGATTAATATGATGAGAAAGAGACTCGGGGGCCATAGGTTTCACTAGTGGCTTCTCCCAAGAGCATAAGTATTCTACGGTGGGTGAACAAATTACTGTTGAGCAATTGACGGAATTGAGCATAGTTATGAGAATATCTAGGTATGATCATGTATATAGGCATCACGTCCGAGACAAGTAGACCGACTCCTGCCTGCATCTACTACTATTACTCCACCCATCGACCGCTATCCAGCATGCTTCTAGAGTATTAAGTTAAAAACAGAGTAACGCCTTAAGCAAGATGACATGATGTAGAGGGATAGTTTCATGCAATATGGTAAAAACTCCATCTTGTTATCCTCGATGGCAACAATACAATACGTGCCTTGCTACCCCTTCTGTCACTGGGAAAGGACACCGCAAGATCGAACCCAAAGCTAAGCACTTCTCCCATGGCAAGAACAACCAATCTAGTAGGCCAAACCAAACTGATAATTCGAAGAGACTTGCAAAGATAACCAATCATACATAAAAGAATTCAGAGAAGATTCAAATATTATTCATAGATAGACTTGATCATAAACCCACAATTCATCGGTCTCAACAAACACACCGCAAAAAGAAGATTACATCGAATAGATCTCCACGAGAGAGGGGGAGAACATTGTATTGAGATCCAAAAAGAGAGAAGAAGCCATCTAGCTACTAACTATGGACCCGTAGGTCTGAAGTAAACTACTCACACTTCATCGGAGGGCTTGGATGATGATGTAGAAGCCCTCCGTGATCGATGCCCCCTCCGGCGGAGCTCCGGAACAGGCCCCAAGATGGGATCTCATGGATATAGAAAGTTGCGGTGGTGGAATTAGGTTTTTGGCTCCGTCCCCGATCGTTTGGGGGTACGTAGGTATATATAGGAGGAAGAAGTACGTCGGTGGAGATTCGAGGGGCCCACGAGGCAGGGGGCGCGCCCTCCACCCTCGTGACCTCCTCGTGGCTTTCTTGACGGAGGGTCCAAGTCTCCTGGAGCTTATCTGATGAGAAAATCACGTTTCCGAAGGTTTCATTCCGTTTGGACTCCGTTTGATATTCTGTTTCTCCGAAACACTGAAATAGGCAAAAACAGCAATTCTGGGATGGGCCTCCGGTTAATAGGTTAGTCCCAAAAATAATATAAAAGTGGAAAATAAAGCCCAATATAGTCCAAAACAGTAGATAATATAGCATGGAGCAATCAAAAATTATAGATACGTTGGAGACGTATCACTGGATCAAATTCATCGTTTGCAATGCCATGCTTGGAATTTATGCAAAATATATGATTTTAATTGTTGTTCTGAAAACCCTAAGAAACACCTTCCCTATCAATGTGAGTTTAGTGATAATGGAATCGTATCTTCGTATGCTAAGGGTGTTTATAATTACTATGATGTTCAACAAATTGAAGAATCTGTTGCTTTTAAGGGTGCTTATGAAATTGCTTCTTTGATTGAAATGTATGATGCTACTCTTTACAAATCTGAAAATTTTGCCATACTTAAATATTGCTATGATAATTATGCTTCTAATGCCTATTTTGAACCATATATTGAGGACTACTCCGCTGTCCAAGAAGAGACTAATATTTTGCAGGAGTCTATGGAAGAAGAAATTGATGAAACTGTGAGCTCACTGGATGAAAAATATGAGGAGGAGAGCGAAGAACAAAAGGAGGAAGAGCATATTAGCTACCCGTGCCCACCTTCTAATGAGAGTAACTTTTCAACTCATACATTGTTTCCTTCGTGCTTACCGAAGGATGATTGCTATGATGATTGTTATGATCCCGTTGATTCTCTTGAAATATCCCTTTTTGATGATGCTTGCTATCCTTGTGGCCATGATGCCAATATGAATGATGCTTATGGATATGAACTTGCTATAGTTCCTTATGTTAAACATGAAATTGTTGCTATTGCACCCACACATGATAGTCCTATTATCTTTTTGAATTCTCCAACACTATATCGGAGAAGTTTGTGCTTATTGAGGATTATATTGATGGGTTGCCTTTTACTGTTGCACATGATGATTTTGATAGATATAATATGCATGTGCTTGCTGCTCCTACTTGCAATTATTATGAGAGTGGAACTATATCTCTACCTCCCTATGTTTCCAAAACGATAAAATTGCAAGAAACTGTTTATACTATGCATTGGCTTTTACTATGTGTGCATGAATTGTTCTTTTATGACATGCCGATGCATAGGAAGAGAGTTAGACTTCGTTGTTACATGATATATGTTACTTTGTGCTCACTACTAAATTACAAATCATTGTTAATTAAAATTGACTTTGATATACCTTAGGATCTGGGTGGATTCACTACTTGAGAACTATATGCCTAGCTTAATGGCTTTAAAAAAAGAGCTGCCAGGGAGACAACCCGGAAGTTTTAGAGAGTCATTTATTTCTGTTGAGTGCTTTTATATAGTTTAAAAAAAAGAGGGGAACCCGAAACTTTTCAAAAAGAAAAGCGAAAGTGAGAAAGACAAGCATTGTTGAAGTGGGAGCTAGCCTTGAACTTTGTTCATGCTCACGGAAACTTTGTGAATCTTGATTACAGAAACTTTTCAACAAAAATAATTATCCACTTGTACAATTCCATTGTATTATAAAAATAATGTGCCAAGGTTTGCCTTTAGGATGTTTACGATGCTTGTTGGTTTGTGCGGTGCAGGATAGAAACTTTGGCTGTAGTGCGTGATTTTACATTTTTTACTCGAACGTCAAATGGTTCTGATTCTTTTTGCACTGTATTTCTATACAAATTATTTATTTTTCCTAATTTTTGTAAAAAATTTCAAGTAACATAAGTATGGTGAATGTTCAGATTGCTACAAACTGTTCTGTTTTTGGCAGATTCTGTTTTTGATGCATAGTTTGCTTGTTTTGATGAAACTATCAATTTATATCAGTGGATTAAGCCATGAAAAAGTTACATTACAGTAGCTACAATGCCAAAACAAAATATGAATTGGTCTGCAACAGTACTTAGAGTAGTGATTTGCTTTATTATACTAACGGATCTTACCGAGTTTTCTGTTGAAGTTTTGTGGATGAAGTGTTCGATGATCGAGAAGGTCTCGATATAAGAAGAAGGAAGAGAGGCAAGATCTCAAGCTTGGGATGCCCGAGGCACCCCAAGTAAATATTCAAGGAGACTCAAGCGTCTAAGCTTGGGGATGCCCCAGAAGGCATCCCCTCTTTCTTCAACAAGTATCGGTATGTTTTCGGATTCGTTTGTTCATGCGATATGTGCAATCTTGGAGCGTCTTTTGCTTTTAGTTTTCATTTTTATTTTATACACCATGCTGGTATGAGATAGTCCTTGGTTTATTTATAGAATGCTCTATGCACTTCACTTATATCTTTTGAGTATGGTGATACGTCTCCAACATATCTATGATTTTTGATTGTTCCATGCTATTATATTATCTGTTTTGGATGTTTATGGGCTTTATTATGCACTTATATATTATTTTGGGACTAACCTATTAACCCAGAGCCCAGTGCTAGCTTCTATTTTTTTCCTTGTTTTAGAGTATCGCAGAAAAGGAAAATCAAACGGAGTCCAATTGATGTGAAACTTCACGGAACTTATCTTTGAACCAGAAGAAGCCCACGGAGTATCGGAGATGGACCAGGAGAGTCCCAGTCTGCCCACGAGGGTGGGGGGCGCGCCCCCTGCCTCGTGGACAGCCCAGAGGTCCACCGACGTACTTCTTCCTCCCATATATACCCATATACCCAAAGAACTTCGGGGAGCACAATAGATCGGGAGTTCCGCCGCCAGAAGCCTCCGTAGCCACCAAAAACCAATCTAGACCCGTTCCGACACCCTGTCGGAGGGGGAAATCCCTCTCCGGTGGCCATCTTCATCATCTCGGCGCTCTCCATGATGAGGAGGGAGTAGTTCTCCCTCGGGGCTGAGGGTATGTACCAGTAGCTATGTGTTTGTTCTCTCTGTCTCTCTCTCGTGTTCTTTAGGTGGTACGATCTTGATGTATCGCGAGCTTTGCTATTATAGTTGGATGTTATGATGTTTCTCCTCCTCTACTCTCTTGTAATGAATTGAGTCTTCCCTTTGAAGTTATCTTATTAGATTGAGTCTTTAAATATTTGAGAACACTTGATGTATGTCTTGCGTGGGATAACTGTGGTGACAATGGGTTATTCTATTGATCCACTTGATGTATATTTTGGTGATCAACTTGCGGGTTCCGTGACCTTGGGAATCTATGCATAGGGGTTGGCACACGTTTTCGTCTTGACTCTCCGGTAGAAACTTTGGGGAACTCTTTGAGGTTCTATGTGTTGGTTGAATAGATGAATCTGAGATTGTGTGATGCATATCGTATAATCATACCCACGGATACTTGAGGTGACATTGGAGTATCTAGGTGACATTAGGGTTTTGGTTGATTTGTGTCTTAAGGTGTTATTCTAGTACAAACTCTAGGGCCGTTTGTGACACTTATAGGAATAGCCCAACGGATTGATTGGAAAGAATAACTTTGAGGTGGTTTCGTACCCTACCATAATCTCTTCGTTTGTTCTCCGCTATTAGTGACTTTGGAGTGACTCTTTGTTGCATGTTGAGGGATAGTTATATGATCCAATTATGTTATTATTATTGAGAGGACTTGCACTAGTGAAAGTATGAACCCTAGGCCTTGTTTCAACGCATTGCAATACCGTTTGTGCTCACTTTTATCATTAGTTAACTTGCTGTTTTTATATTTTCAGCTTACAAAAACCATTATCTACTATCCATATTGCACTTGTATCACCATCTCTTCGCCGAACTAGTGCACCTATACAATTTACCATTGTATTGGGTGTGTTGGGGACACAAGAGACTCTTTGTTATTTGGTTGCAGGGTTGCTTGAGAGAGACCATCTTCATCCTATGCCTCCTATAGATTGATAAACCTTAGGTCATCCACTTGAGGGAAATTCGCTACTGTCCTACAAACCTCTGCACTTGGAGGCCCAACAACGTCTACAAGAAGAAGGTTGTGTGGTAGACATGAAGCTCTTTTCTGGCGCCGTTTCCGGGGAGGTTAGTGCTTGAAGGCATATCTTTGGATCTTGCAATCGAGTCTTTTAGTTTCTTGTTTTATCACTAGTTTAGTTTATAAAAGAAAATTACAAAAAAAATGGAATTATGTTTGCCTCATATGCTTCATCTTTTTAATATCTTTCATGAGTATGATGGAAAGGAAAATTGTGCTAAAGTGTTAGAAGAAGAATGAATTAAAATGTTTGGCACTAAATATTTGAATGATGAGAATGATTGCAATATTGTTAGTATGAATTCCTTAAATATCGATGATGCTAATGATATGCAAAGCCACAAGCTTGGGGAAGCTATGTTTGATGAAGATGATATTGTTTGTCCCCCAAGTTTTGATGAGCAAATTTATTATGATGAAAGCATGCCTCCTATTTATGATGATTATAGTGATGAAAGTGGATTTGGAGAGGTCATGACTTTATTTTGTGATGAATCCACTATTCCGGAAGAGGTTCCAATTGATTATGAGAACAAAGTTGCTATCTATGATGATTATTGTGATGACTTGTATGCTATAAACAATAATGATATCCATGAAACTTGTCATCATGATTTTAGTTCTCAATTGGATTATGCCTCACATGATAATTATTTTGTTGAGTTTGCTCCCACTACTATTCATGAGAAGAAATTTGCTTATGTGGAGAGTAATAAAAATTCTATGCTTGTAGACCATGAAAAGAATGCTTTATGTGATGGTTATATTGTTGAATTCATTCATGATGCTACTGAAAATTATTATGTGGCAGGAATATATGCTTGTAGGAATTGCAACAATATCAAGTTTCCTCTCTATGTGCTTGAAATTTTGAAGTTATGCTTGTTTTACCTTCCAATGCAAGTTGATTCTTGTTCTCATAAGTTGTTTGCTCACAAAATCCCTATGCATAGGAAGTGGGTTAGACTTAAATGTGCAAGTCATATTCTTCTGATGATCTCTTTATGTTTCAATTCTTATCCTTTATGTGAGCATCATTGAAATCATCATGCCTAGCTAGGGGCGTTAAACGATAGCGCTTGTTGGGAGGCAACCCAACTTTATTTTTGTTCCTTACTTTTTTCTCCTGTTTAGTAATAAATAATTTATCTAGCCTCTGTTATGATTGAGTTTTTATGTTTTAATTAGTGTTTGTGCCAAGTAGAACCGTTGGGAAGACTTGGGGAAAGTCTTGTTGATCTTGCTGTAAAAAACAGAAACTTTAGCGCTCACGAGAATTGCTGCCATTTTTTATTGGAGAGTGATATTTAGTTAATTATTTTTTCAGATTATTAATATATAAATTACTCACGTCCAGCAATTTATTTGAGAATTTTATGAGTTCCAGAAATATACGTTTGATCCAGATTACTACAGACTGTTCTGTTTTTAACAGATTCTGTTTTTGATGTGTTGTTTGCTTATTTTGATGAATCTATGAGTAGTATCGGAGGGTACGAACCATAGATAAGTTGGAATACAGTAGGTCTAACACCAATATAAATAAATAATGAGTTCATTACAGTACCTTGAAGTGGTGTGTTGTTTTCTTTCGCTAACGGAGCTTACGAGTTTTCTGTTAAGTTTTGTGTTGTGAAGTTTTCAAGTTTTGGGTAAAGATTCGATGGACTATGTAATAAGGAGTGGCAAGATCCTAAACTTGGGGATTCCCAAGGCACCCCAAGGTAATATTCAAGGACAACCAAGAGCCTAAGCTTGGGGATGCCCCGGAAGGCATCCCCTCTTTCATCTTCGTTCATCGGTAACTTTACTTGGAGCTATATTTTTATTCGCCACATGATATGTGTTTTTGTTGGAGCATCATTTTATTTTCTTTTGTTTTGCTTGCTGTTTTAATAAAATAACAAGATCTGAAATTATTAAATGTTAGAGAGCCTTCATATAGTTGCATAATTGTTTGACTACTCATTGATCTTCACTTATATCTTTCAGAGTAGTTTGTCATTTGCTCTAGTGCTTCACTTATACCTTTTTAGAGCACGGTGGTGGTTTTTTTTGTAGAAATAGGTGAACTCTCATGCTTCACTTATATTATTTTGAGAGTCTTTAGAACAGCATGGTAGTTTGCTTTGGTTATGAAACTAGTCCTAATATGATAGGCATTCAAGAGGGATATAATAAAAACTTTCATATAAGTGCATTGAATACTAAGAGAAGTTTGATACTTGATGATTGTTTTGAGATATGGAGATAGTGATATCAAAGTTGTGCTACTTGGGTAGTTGTGAATTTGAGGAATACTTGTGTTGAAGTTTGCAAGTCCCATAGCATGCACGTATGGTAAACGTTGTGTAACAAATTTGAATCATGAGGTGTTATTTGATTGTCTTCCTTATGAGTGGCGGTCGGGGACAAGCGATGGTCTTTTCCTACCAATCTATCCCCCTAGGAGCATGCGCGTAATGCTTGGTTTTTGATGACTTGTAGATTTTTGCAATTAGTATGTGAGTTCTTTATGACTAATGTTGAGTCCATGGATTATACACACTCTTACCCTTCCATCATTGCTAGCCTCTTCGGTACCGTGCATTGCCCTTTCTCACATTGAGAGTTGGTGCAAACTTCACCGGTGCATCTAAACCCCATGATATGATACGCTTTGTCACACATAAACCTCCTTATATCTTCCTCAAAACAGCCACCATACCTACCTATTATGGCATTTCCATAGCCATTCCGAGATATATTGCCATGCCACTTTCCACCGTTCCGTTTATTATGACACGTATCATCATTGTCATATTGCTTTGCATGATCATGTAGTTGACATCGTATTTGTGGCAAAGACACCATTCATAATTTTCATACATGTCGCTCTTGATTCATCGCAATCCCGGTACACCGCCGGAGGCATTCATATAGAGTCATATCTTGTTCTAGTATTGAGTTGTAATCTTTGAGTTGTAAATAAATAGAAGTGTGATGATTATCATTAATAGAGCATTGTCCCCCCCCAAAGGCAAAAAAGAGAAAAAAAAGAAAGGCCAAATAAAAAAAGGCCAAATAAAAAATTAAAAAATTTAAAAGGGACAATGCTACTATCCTTTTTTCCACACATGTGCTTCAAAGTAGCACCATGATCTTCATGATAGAGAGTCTCTTGTTTTGTCACTTTCATTTACTAGTGGGAACTTTTCATTATAGAACTTGGTTTGTATATTCCAACAATGGGCCTCCTTAAGTGCCCCAGGTCTTCGTGAGCAAGCAAGTTGGATGCACACCCACTTAGTTTCTTTTGCTGAGCTTTCATACATTTATAGCTCTAGCGCATCCGTTGCATGGCAATCCCTACTCCTTTCATTGACATCAATTGATGGGCATCTCCCTAGCCCATTTATTAGCCGCGTCGATGTGAGACTTTCTCCTTTTTGTCTTCTCTACATAACCCCCTCATTATATTCTATTCCACCCGTAGTGCTATATCCATGGCTCACACTCATGTATTGCGCGAAAGTTGAAAAATTTGAGATTACTAAAGTATGAAACAATTGCTTGGCTTGTCAGAGGGGTTGTGCATGATGAGAGCATTCTTGTGTGACGAAAATGGAGCATGACCAAACTATATGATTTTGTAGGGATGAACTTTCTTTGGCCATGTTATTTTGAGAAGACATGATTGCTTGGTTAGTATGATTGAAGTATTATTATTTTTATGTCAATATTAAACTTTTGTCTTGAATCTTATGGATCTGAATATTCTTGCCACAATAAAGAGAACTACATGGATAAATATGTTAGGTAGCATTCCACATCAAAAATTTTGTTTTTATCATTTACCTACTCGAGGACGAGCGGGAATTAAGCTTGGGGATGCTGATACGTTTCCAACGTATCTATAATTTTTGATTGTTCCATGATATTATATTATCTGTTTTGGATGTTTATGGGCTTTATTATGCACTTTTTGTGTGGTGAAGATAGAGCATAGCCAGACTATATGATTTTATAGGGATAACTTTCTTTGGCCATGTTATTTTGAAAAGACATGATTGCTTTATTAGTAGGCTTGAAGTATTATTGTTTTTATGTCAAATGATAGACTATTGCTTTGAATCACTCGTATCTTAATATTCATGCCATGATTAGATATGTGATCAAGATTATGCTAGGTAGCATTCCACATCAAAAATTATCTTTTTATCATTTACCTACTCGAGGACGAGCAGGAATTCAGCTTGGGGATGCTGATACATCTCCGTCGTATCTATAATTTTTGATTTTTCCATGCCAATATTCTACAACTTTCATATACTTTTGGTAACTTTTTATACTATTTTTGGGACTAACATATTGATCCAGTGCCCAGTGTCAGTTCCTGTTTGTTGCATGTTTTTTGTTTTGCAGAATATCCATACCAAACGGAATCCAAACGGGATAAAAACTGACGGAGATTTTTTTGGAATATATATGGTTTTTGGGAAGAAAAAATCCATGCGAGATGGTGCCCGAGGGAGGCACGAGGCAGGGGGCGCGCCCCACCCCTTGGGCGCACCCCTGACCCTCATGGCCACCCCATAAGGCGGTTGGTGTCCTTCTTTCGCCGCAAGAAAGCTAATATACGGATAGAGATCGTGTAAAATTTTTAGCCCAATCGGAGTTACGGATCTCCGGGAATATAAGAAATGATGAAAGGGTAGAATCTGAGAACGCAGAAACAGAGAGAGACAGAGAGACAGAGAGACAGATCCAATCTCGGAGGGGCTCTCACCCCTCCCATGCCATGGAGGCCATGGACCAGAGGGGAAACCCTTCTCCCATCTAGGGAGGAGGTCAAGGAAGAAGAAGAAGGGGGGCTCTCTCCCCCTTGCTTCCGGTGGCGCCGGAGTGCCACCAGGGGCCATCATCATCACCGCAATCTTCACCAACAACTTCACCGCCATCATCACCAACTCTTCCCCCTCTATGCAGCGGTGTAACCTCTCTCTTACCCACTGTAATCTCTACTTAAACATGGTGCTCAACGCTATACATTATTTCCCAATGATGTATGGCTATCCTATGATGTTTGAGTAGATCTGTTTTGTCCTATGGGTTATTTGATGATCGTGATTGGTTTGAGTTGCATATTTTATTATTGGTGCTATCCTATGGTGCTCTCCGTGTCGCGCAAGCGTGAGGGATCCTCACTGTAGGGTTTACAATATGTTCATGATTTGCTTATGGTGGGTGGCGTGAGTGACAGAAGCACATACCCGAGTAAGTAGGTTGTTTGCGTATGGGATAAAGAGGACTTGATACTTTAATGCTATGGTTGGGTTTTACCTTAATGATCTTTAGTAGTTGCGGATGCTTGCTAGAGTTCCAATCATAAGTGCATATGATCCAAGTAGAGAAAGTACGTTAGCTTATGCCTCTCCCTCATATAAAATTGCAATAATGATTACCGGTCTAGTTATCGATTGCCTAGGGACAAATAACTTTCTCGTAACAAAAAGCTCTTTACTAAAACTAATTTAGTTGTGTCTTTACCTAAACAGCCCCTACTTTTTATTTACGTAATCTTTATTATCTAGCAAACCTATCCAATAACACCTACAAAGTACTTCTAGTTTCATACTTGTTCTAGGTAAAGCGAACATCAAGCATGCGTAGAGTTGTATCGGTTGTCGATAGAACTTGAGGGAATATTTGTTCTGCCTTTAGCTCCTCGTTGGGTTCGACAGTCTTACTTATCGCAAACTGTTGCGATCCCCTATACTTGTGGGTTATCAAGACCTGCCCCCTGGGCGTGCCCCCTGCCTCGTGGGCCCCCTGACGCTCCACCGACCTCAACCCTGACTCCATATATTCACTTTCGGGGAGAAAAAACCCAGAGAGAAGGATTCATCGCATTTTACAATACGGAGCCGCCGCCAAGCCCTAAACTCTCTCGGGAGGGCTGATCTGGAGTCCGTTCGGGGCTCCGCAGAGGTGAATCCGTCGCCATCGTCACCATCAACCATCCTCCATCACCAATTTCATGATGCTCACTGCCGTGCGTGAGTAATTCCATCGTAGGCTTGCTGGACGGTGATGGGTTGGATGAGATTTATCATGTAATCGAGTTAGTTTTGTTAGGGTTTGATCCCTAGTATCCACTATGTTCTGAGATTGATGTTGCCATGACTTTGCTATGCTTAATGCTTGTCACTAGGGCCCGAGTGCCATGATTTCAGATCTGAACCTATTATGTTTTCATCAATATATGAGAGTTCTTGACCCTATCTTGCAAGTCTATAGTCACCTAATATGTGTTATGATCCGGCAACCCCAAAGTGACAATAATCTGGACCACTCCCGGTGATGACCGTAGTTTGAGGAGTTCATGTATTCACTATGTGTCACATCCCTAGTTCTGGTATGCACTAGGCAAGCCCTTCATGTGAGCATCATGTTTAAATTCAAATGAAATTTGAATTGAGGAATTTTCAAAAGCCTCAGAAGACCTCTAAAAATAACCAACATTTAAATCTCATCAAATGAGTCCAAGAAAATGTTGCTCTTAATCTCTGGAAATATTGGCAAGGGATAAAATTCAAACCAATATTTCTAGAATCTCAGAAACAATTGTTTTGGGCCTTTCAATTAATCCAATAAATATTTGAATTGGATCTATATTTGTTATATAATATATATATGTTCAATAATTCTGGAAATTGTTGTGTAGCTTTGGATAAGTCCATTTAGCTCACACAATTATTTTCATGAATTTTGAAAGTGTTTTGGTCTTTGAACTAAATCAAAACATAATAGCAAAAATAGAAAAACAGAACAATTAATAAGAGAGAGAGAGAGAAGGACTCACCTGGGCTTCTCACCTGCAGCAGAGCCGGCCCAGCTCCTGATCTGGCCCAGCCCACCAGGGGCTCCCCAGTCTTCTTCCTCCTTTGACAGAAGGACAGAGGCGCGTGCCACAGCGCGCCGGCACGCGCCCGAGCCACCTCCTGCTTCCGCCGCTTCTGGAGCCAGCCCCAAGTGCCACGCACTCCCTCTCGACCCCCTTGCTCTCTCCCTGGACCCTTCCCCTCCTCTGCTCTCTCCCGCAGCACCACCGAGCATGTTCGCCGCCGCCGCTTGCCGTAGCCATGGCCACCACCTCTCCTACGCCCCCTGAAGCTGCCCACAAGCTCCGCCTCATTCCTCTCTTCCACCTCACCGAGCCTCCCGACGCTGGAAGCCCCGAAAAACATCGCCGACATCATCATGTTCACCGTCGGGCACCGGAGACCGTCGCCGCCGATTCGTCGTCCACAGGGCTTCCTCGAGCACGCTGCCATCCCTACGACATCGTTGTGAGCCCCCAAGCGTTTTCCCCCTCTTCCTGCAGTCAATCCCCTCCTCTAGCCAGCCTAGCCACCGGACCCGAGAGGACCCGCCGCCTTGGTTCCACACCGACGTGGCCTGGGCCACCGCAGCTCGCGTCCGCGCACGCCACCTTGCTCAGAAAGCTCCCAGGAGCCCAGAACTGCCGTCCGTTCAACCTCGCATGCACCGTAGCGTCTTAGCCGTCGACCCCGTACTCCGGCCGCCGCCGCAAGCTCGTTCCCGGCGAGCTCCAGCCACCCCAGCTACTGCCGCCTGCTGCAATGGATGCACTCGAGTCCTGGCGTTCTGTAGCTGCAACCGGCGCTCAAAACCATTCCCCGTAGCGTATTTCTGTGGCGTCTCCGTCGTCGATTTTGGTCACCGCCGGTGAACTCCGGTGAAGCCGACGTGGAGCCACCATTAACCACTAATGGCGGTCTAATTAACCCCCACAGCCACTGACCGGTGGGCCCAGCTCCTCTAACGATTTTGGTTAGGTTTAACTAAAGTCACTAATTATGACTGAACCTATGACACGTGGGTCCCATCATCAGGTTTGACCTGGGCTGACGTTGTTGACCTGATGACGCCACACTGACGTCAGGCTGATGCAGTAAATCATTTTCTGGATTAATAATAATCCAGGAAATTCCAAAAATGTTCTAAACTTCTAAAAATCATAGAAAATCAACCATAACTCCAAATGAAATAAATTATATATGAAAAATTATCAGAAAAATTCAAGGAATCCATCTGTACCATTTTCATTCATGTTTGAACAATGTTTGTCCTCTGTTTTGGACAAAACAAATAAAGGGCATTTAAATAATCATATATGGAGTTGTAATTTGAATCATGTATTCAAACCAACTTCATTTAAATCATAGCTAGATGCATTAGCTCAAATCACAGCATATTGCCATGTCATGATCATGCATCATATTGTGGCATTGCATTGATTGTGTTCTTTTTCAGTTGCCGGTGTTTGTCCCCTCTCGATAGACGTGGTTCTGACGATGAGATCGATGACACCGATGAAGAACTATACTATCTTCAGAAGTGCCAGGCAAGCAAAACCCCCTTGTTCATTCTGATACAATCCCACTCTCTCGCTCCTGCTCTCTTTTACTGCATTAGGACAACAACGATTCAACTGTTACATGCTGCGGTAGTTGAACCCCTTTCCTCTGCATGAACTGTCATTGCCACAGTAAATAGATGAAACCCACTAGCATGAGTAGGAGTTGTTTGAGCCCTGATGTGCCTACTCATTCATGCTTGTTGTCATGCCTGCTACTGCTTAGAGTTGAGTCAGGTCTGATTCATTGGGAATGAATTGGAACGTGGTGAACATGTCTTACTGTTGAGAGCTAAGTGTGTGAACACGATTTGGTAAAGGTAGCGGTGAGAGGCCATGTAGGAGTACATGGTGGGTTGTCTCATTGCAGCCGTTCTCAGGAATTGAGTTCTGTGTTTGTGATCCATGAACAATTACTACCACACATTGGGTTCCGGTAACTCGGCCCCTCTCGGCTTATTAATCAACTCGATCTCTGTCCAGGAGTTGCAACTAGTTTATGGTGTTTGTAGGTAGTGTTAGTAGTCTACCAAGTGGCACCCGGTATAGGTGGGCTTGGGATAGACTAGGCACAGTGGCATGGTGTACCAAGTGGCACCCGGATGGTGGGCTTGGGAACCCTGCACACATCGTTTGGGCCGTGAGAGACACCCCGGCTGGATCTCCTTGTAGATGGAACCCGAATAGGCGATAAACCTAGACGAGAGACTTGTGTGGTTAGTCAGGTCGTGGCCGACACCCTCGCCCGGCTTCCGCTGGAAGGTTGCCGAGGTACATGACGTGTACAAGGCGATAAGTGGCGAGAGCGTGTGTAAAGAAGTACACCCCTACAGGGTTATCATTATCTATTCGAATAGCCGGATTCCTCGGATATGGAAACTTGGACCCCTTACAAAGTTCATAGACAAGTGAAAGTGGATACTCTCAAATGCGCAAGATAAGCGTGAGTGCTATGGATGGCCTTCTCGTAGGGAGACGGGAGTGGATCCATAGTGGACTATTGATATGGTGAATATGTGGACTCGTGTGTGCCACCTCAAAAGAGTTACTTGCAGTCGTAGTTTAGGTTAGCCACTGAGTCAAAAGCTGGCTTGCTGCAGTCAAACTCCACCACCCCCTTTGTTGATACTGATGCATTTGTAGCTAGTTCTGATGTAAGTCTTGCTGGGTACATTTGTACTCATGTTTGCTTAATTTATGTTTTGCAGAGAGACTTCAGTCTCTCTAGTAGTTCCGTGTGGACTTCGACGTTTGGCTTGACACCCCAGCTACGATCTTGTGCCCTCGGCAGGATCTGATAGATAGTTAGGGTTCTCAGCCTTTTTCATTTGTAGAAGTCTGTACTCAGACATGTTAAGCTTCCGCTTGTGCTTTGACTTGTATGCTCTGAATGTTGGGTCATAAGACCCATGTTTGTATTATCTGGCTCCTTGGAGCCTAGTGGATAAATACTTGAGTCGTAGAGTTATGTTGTGATGCCATGTTGTATTTTCACATATCGAGCATATTGTGTGTATGATTGAAATGCTTGGTATGTGTGGGATTCGACAACCTAGTTGTTTATCCTTGGTAGCCTCTCTTATGGGGAAATGTAGTCTTGTGCTTCCATGAGCCATAGCAGTCCGCTACAGCCCGGTTCACCGGAGTCCTGCTAGCCCAGCACTACTGCTCCGGAACACTTGACTGACCGGCATATGATTCACTTCGTTCCTGTGTCTGTCCCTTCGGGGAAATGTCACGCGGTGACATCCGGAGTCCTGCTAGCCTGCTACAGCCCGGGTTCCCGGAGTCATGCTAGCCCAGTTGCTACAGCCCGGATTCACACGCTGCTGACCGACATGCTCGATGTTGATTCATGTATGCCTGTCCCCGTAAGTTAGTGCCACTTTGGGTTCACGACTAGTCATGTCGGCCCGGGTTCTCTGTCATATGGATGCTAGCGACACTATCATATACGTGAGCCAAAAGGCGCAAACGGTCCCGGGCCATGGTAAGGCGACACCCGTGGGGATACCGTGCGTGAGGCCGCAAAGTGATATGAGGTGTTACAGGCTAGATCGGTGTGACTTAGAATCGGGGTCCTGACAGCTTTGGTATCAGAGCCTGACTGCCTGTAGGATTACCAAGCCAAGCTGGTCGAAGTTGAGCCTAGAAATGCTTTAGTTATATAAGGGAATTGATTGTGGAAGGGAACGTAAGGCTCTTTTTACTCCTTTACCTTATGCCCTTCTGCTCTGAGTCAACCTCTTCTTTTCTACGTGGGTCAAGAACTAGGCTTCTCTTCTATCTCTCATGATGATGTGTTACTAAACCGTAGTTGCCTAGGATTGTTGAGTTCAAACCTCAGTTCAGTTCCTACTACTTCCATATGTTCATAGCTGGCCTCAGAATCTTGATATTGTGATGTTGAGTGGTTATGCCACCATTTTTGCAGGATGTCTCAAATCATTTTGAGCATTTACAGCCGTTATGCTGTCTGAGTCATCCCAGGTTTCTAAATAGTCTGATGCACTTGCAAATCTTCCCTCCATGTTCCAGTTGTATTTTTGGGCCAGATTAAGCACACTAATCGGTGTGTTGAGGTACTCCGTTGCCTTGATGTGTATGTTGGAGTTAGTATTATGACCCTAGGTGTCCTCGAGAATTTAGCATTGCTTTTGTATTCCCAGTGTGATGATTCTGGCCATCATTCTTGAAAGCATCCCATGATGCCATTTAGTAGTAGGTATTCTACTCCTGTGTTCTTGACCCAAGAATCACTCTGTTCACTTCCTGTTGATATTGTTGCTTGTTCCTTTAGGATATTAGTAACCTTTGCGATAATCCTCGAGGTCCGTGTTATTTCCTTCTTCCAAATACCATGAACTGCTTATGGCAGAAGTTCTTTTGAACCAAAAGATCACAACCAGAGTGCTCTTGATGAGTTCTCCATTCTATATTGTGAATCTGCTAGTTCTACCCTTTCCGCATGGGTTATCCGGAAGAAATGTCGAGCTTCGCTCGACATACTAATCTGTGCATCCACAACTCAGAAAACCATATATTCCTTTGAGTTGTCTCTCTTTAGTTGTATTCTGACCTTTGTCTATCAATGTTTGGTCAAGAATAGTTGTGCATTCATGTTATCAATGCCTATTATTCTTGTGGTCCGTCAAGCCATTCTATTCTGGAATGACTAGGAGAAACAAACTCCAGTACCTTGTCCATTTCTAGGATTGGGTCAAAGTAGTTGTGCTCCGCAGATCAAAATGCCAATCCAGCTTTTGCTCTGTTCTACCTTGGAGTATTACCCCCCTTTATATCAGGATTGTCATGAGAATTGCACCATATCTTATGAATTCTTGATGCAGTGATACTTCTCTCCATCATTATTCATTCCTCATTCCCGTGTTGTTGTAATCGGAATGCCGACAAGTGAACCATGATGTGTGAAATCAATACTCCTATCAACCTTGTTGCTTGGTAGTTATGGACATTATTATCATTCTTAGCGTGTTGGTTATCGAATCACTATTCTAGGATTGATCGTGCTACCTTGTCCTTATTTCTGGTGCCCTCTTCTATCTTGCAGTTAGGATTGAATTACTTACTTATTTGATCATATCGTCTTGCCCTGAAAAGCAAGATTGTTCTCGAGCTTAGAGTCATATCGGTGGTTCCTGATTTTCCGGATATCTTCATGGAAGTATCACTAGGTCATCCCCTGACCGATATGGTGAGTTCGTGATCAAGTTGGTTTACCAATAAACCACTCTTTCTCCAAGAATCCGTGTTGGATAACCCTGAGCTAGTTGGTTAAGCTAAACAACAACTTGGAGAGTTGGAAGATAAAAGCTTGTCTGACTTAGTTCATGTTAAGGGATATCTTTTTGTGTCTCTGTGTGTGTGTGTTGAAGAAAGATGATATCTCCATCGATTGGTCCTCGTGATCAGTTGTTGGATCTATTGTCTTGTCCAACCTTGATTTGAGTGTGGGCTATCCTCAAATCAAATCAGAACCAACAATGCTCGTAATATTGTCTTACTCGTGGTTGATCCCTCGAGCATACACCATTACATCTTTTGGTATGATCAATGCTATCAGCATGTTCACATGACGGTGGAAGCCTAGTGATATGGTAATTCCGATGAGTTGTTGTTGAGCCCATCAGCAGCATTTTGTCTCCCCCATGATTCATGTTGAACATTATACTAGTTTTGGAAACTTTATAAGCATTTCCCTCATGTCCCGTTCGTGAAGCATATGTCCGGTTGAAAGATGTGACTTCCTATAATTCATGTGCATCTGATGCAAGTTGCCGCCGTGGATTCAAGAAAGCTTGTTTTGCTTCCTTTGGAATCATCCCAAGTTAGTCATGCATGTGTGAAGTATTCTATGGTCTGATAGGCTTGCTACCTCCAGTCCATATGTGTCCCTAGCACACCAAGCCACTGACTGATTTGTTCTAGGAGAAGGAGTTAAGTGCTAATCCATGGTAATGCACAAGACTTCGTTATTCGCGATGATGGTTCCCAACCAGAACTCGGTAGTGTTTTATTATAAGACTACCATGTGGCCATGCTTGTCTGGGACAGTGTGTTCACATGTTGTAGCAGAACCAGCTCATGCTCTGGAGCTTTCTATCATAGTTCATCTCCCGAGAATCTTGTAATGTCATCTCGTCGATTTGTGTTGCAAACTTCCATTTTCTTCTAGACTCAATGAGTCTGGAATATCCTGACACCAACTAGATCTGAATCTTAGGCAGATGTGATGGTTGGGACGTTTTCCCAAGAGCTATAATATTGGTCTCTCAGTAACCGGTAAAGTGGATGATGTGGCCAACACACCCGACCAGAAGACCTATTATTGTAGTATCTTGTTTGAAGAAGTTGGCCACTTCCCCATTAGGATCTCGTAGAATTTATTCCAATAGTAGTTCCTTATGGATTTTTCTGTTCCCGAAGTCCGACCTTTTACTTGATGTCCTAGATACCAAACCATATCAATAAATGGGTTATGCTAGCACATCAAGGAGAACATTAGAAGCGGAGTGCTAAATGTCTCTCGGTTGATCATCCAGATTTTGATCCCTTGGCCTCGCTAAGGTGAAATCTGAGAAAGTGTTATCTTTCTTTGCATCTGCATCCTCCACCATTATTCATCATGGTAGTATGTTGTGTTGCTAGGATCCTTGACATGGATATTGGTAAAACTTGTTGAATATGGGAATGCTCAAGTTCTTGAGAGCACACGCAATCACTAGGATTTATCGTCGGCATTAATTGGCATCCGCTCTCAGTTTCCTCGGTTATGCTATAACCTTTCCAATAGTGGAATCTCTCTCTACTGTTGGGTTTCTCCCTAGTTACTAGAATCATTCCCAACATTTGCATTTTGTTTCCAGCTTGCACCTGTCATTGTGTCAGTCTGCCATGGGTCCCTTCCATTTCCGATGATAAGCAGAAATCATCCATCAGGATGTCTTCAACAAGGTAGTCCACATCATCCATTAGAACTCCGCCAAACGATCGATTGTGATTGCCTTAGGCTGGTATAAAGAGTTTCAATGATCTATGTACCAAAAGTAATTCTTTTTTCCACTTAAGGGCATAACTCCACGAGTCACTTTTCCTGAGGTGCCCTGTAGCGACCAGACCTCAAACGGTCCAATCTCTGTGCTCCGGTGTCATCCCTGGATCAGTAATGCTGACACCACATAGTACTTGAAGGATTTATAACAGAGTAGCAATCACACACTTATTACATCGAGCGTCTCAATAGAGAACTTATTAGAATAAATATGGCTTAAGGCCATCTAATAACGATAACATCGGAAGGCTTGGAAGATAAGTGAGTCCATCAACTCCAACGGCATCACTGAGTATAGAACCACGACCTAAAACTCCTTAATCATCGTCTGAAAAGTCTGCAACATTAACGTTGCAGCCCGAAACGGGTCAGCACATGGAATATGCTAGCAATGTAACACATAGAGAGTAACAGAATGAAACAACTATTATATATGCATATTTGGCTGGTGGAAAGCTCTATGGTTACAGTTTTGCGTAAAGCCAATTTTCCCTACTGCAAAGGAATAAATTTATTTAACTATCATGGTGGTTGTTAAACATTGAGAATGGTTGACAGCATTCTCAATCCCAATTAAGAATCATCATTAAACAAACCCATCAAAATTAATTTTATAGTAACATGTTGAGATTCACATGATAATCCAGGTACTAGATACTCAAGATGTCCATAACCGGGGACACGGCTAACCATGATTAGTTTATACACTCTGCAGAGGTTTGCGCACTTTTCCCCACAAGACTCGATCTCCTCCGTTGGATTTCTCGCACTACATGGTGTTTGAGAAACGGATGACCGAGACATAGTCTTTCAGAGGCGCTAGCACCTTACGATGGGTAGACCGTACCACCTACATCCCCTACATCTGCTAGTCTACCACTGTAAGAGTTCGCACGACTTAGTCAACTATGCTAGAGCCCATAATAGCTTGTGGCTGCACATGGAAGTTTCTAGCATGAATAATCTCATGCTTCCTTTGAGCCTGGGTGGCGGTCCATAAAGAAAAACAGGCAATCCTGGAATACCCAAGTACCTCAATCCACCCAGATGTGTGTTTAAGTTGCCACCTTAAATAAACCATTAATTAACAATCTCACATCTTTCATGGATACACTCACCCAATCCACGTCCACTAGCATAGCATGGCATAATAAGCAAACGTAGAAGTAACTCCCAAAGGTTTGATAATAAACAGGTATAGGTACTACCTCAACTACTTCCCAAACCCACAATTTAATTAGGTCCCTATCATGCAATGTGTAAGGATTGATCTAATGCAACAAAACTGGGTAGAGGGAAAAACATGATCAAAGTGTTACTTGCCTTGCTGATGATCCGGGAAACCTAGCGATTCGAAGTAGCAAGCGGCGCACTCCCGGTACTCTATCGCAAACAAACAAGCATACAATAAGTACTCAACTAATGCACAGGTAAAACTCAAATAAGAGATCTAACCAGAAAGTTCAACTGAAGAACTCTGGTTGGCAAAAAGAGTCAAATCGAACGAAGCAACGAAAGACAAAAGGAAAAGAAACAGGCTTCATTTACTATTCTGGATCTAAGGCAATTTTTACAGTGGAAAAAACTTGTTTAAGTTGGTTAAACGGAAAGAGGGTTTCGAAATGAAACTCCAGGCGCTTGAATCGCCTGATTTTGATAAACGAGCGAAAAGTTAGACTAAAACGAAAATCGGATCAGAAATCACGATCAGAAAAATCGCGGATTTAATCCGAGAAAAAGAAAAAAGATGAACAGTTTAACGAACGAACGCTCGTTAACTGAATCTAAACAAAGAATGCGTTCGTTAAAACGAACAAACGAGTAAACACTCGCTAATTAGCCTAAACCGAAAAACCGATCTAAAGAAAAAAAACGAAACTAAAAAAACCAAACGAAAACCGGCGAAAACCGAACGAAAACCGGCGGGTCAACCTCGGCGACTCGGCGGCGAGACGGGCGGCGGCGGCTCTGGCGAGGCGGCGGCGGGGTCCTGCGGGGCGGCGGCGGGCGGCGGCGAGGGCGCGGGGCGGCGGCGAAAGGCGGCTGCAGCGCGGGCGCGGGGCTCGAGGCGGGCGGCGGCTAGGGTTTCGGCCTGGGGTGGGCCGACGGCTTATAAAGGCTGAGGCCTGGAGGAGTCCGGGCCTAGCACGGCCCGTAGGTCAGTTCGGACGTTTTTTTGTAAATAATTACGCTCGGAAAAAAACAAAAGGACTACTAAACGGACTCCAAAAATCCCGAAATAAATTTTCCCCGGCTTCTAAAATCAAGCCGCACAGGATGACATTTATTTGGGGCCTAAATGCAATTTTGAAAAACGCGCATTTTTTTTCCTAAATTCAAATAAAATAGCAAATAAAACCAAAGAAAATCTTATTTGATTTTTTTATTAAATCCTCAATATTTCTTTATTTTGGGAAAGTCATTTTATTCCCTCTCTCATATTTTTAATATAGAAATAATTGAATATAAAATAAATAAAATCAGATGATCCTATCTTCAAAATTTGAGAAAAACTCAAATATGAAAATAACGAAATTCCCAACTCTCTCCGAGGGTCCTTGAGTTGCGTAGAATTTTCTAGGATCAACCAAAATGCAATCAATATGATATGCAATGATGATCTAGTGTATAACATTCCAAATTGAAAATTTGGGATGTTACATGCGCTTTATGGAATCACGGCAATTTTTCCTTGCTACTTTGAAACCCTCGTTAAATTGTTTCTTCCGTCCCTCCTGATGCATGTTTTGCCTCTCAGCTCTAGAGATGCCTCTATGTCTCATTCCATGAGTTGATCTTGTGATCATTAAGATGATCCTAAGTTGCTCGAACCTCAGGAAGATCGATTCTTCTAAATTCTTCCTTTCTACTCATTGTCATGTTGGATGTAGTTCTCAAAGCAAGACGTCGAGATCAAGGTGATGCAATGAATCAACATCCTCGAGAAAGACATCTGGATCGTGAAGATTGTGTTAGCTTGTGTCCCTCTGTCTTCCTATCTCAAGACTTGAATCTCGGGACGAGATTCTTGTTTAGTAGGGGTGAGCTGTCACATCCCTAGTTCTGGTATGCACTAGGTTAGCCCTTCATGTGAGCATCATGTTTAAATTCAAATGAAATTTGAATTGAGGAATTTTCAAAAGCCTCAAAAGACCTCTAAAAATAACCAACATTTAAATCTCATCAAATGAGTCCAAGAAAAGGTTCTTGTTAATCTCTGGAAATATTGGCAAGGGATAAAATTCAAACCAATATTTCTAGAATCTCAAAAACAATTATTTTGGGCCTTTCAATTAATCCAATAAATATTTGAATTGGATCTATATTTGTTATATAATAAATATATGTTCAATAATTCTGGAAATTGTTGTGTAGCTTTGGATAAGTCCATTTAGCTCACACAATTATTTTCATGAATTTTGAAAGTGGTTTGGTCTTTGAACTAAATCAAAACATAATAGCAAAAATAGAAAAACAGAACAATTAATAAGAGAGAGAGAGAGAGAAGGACTCACCTGGGCTTCTCACCTGCAGCAGAGCCGGCCCAGCTCCTGATCTGGCCCAGCCCACCAGGGGCTCCCCGGTCTTCTTCCTCCTTTGACAGAAGGACACAGGCGCGTGGCCACCATGCGCCGGCACATGCCCGAGCCACCTCCTGCTTCCGCCGCTCTTGGAGCCAGCCCCGAGTGCCACGCACTCCCTCTCGACCCCCTCGCTCTCTCCCTGGACGCCCTCCCCCCCTCCGCTCTCTCCCGCAGCCCCACCGAGCGCGTTCGCCGCCGCCGCTCGCCGTAGCCATGGCCACCACCTCTCCTACGCCCCTGAAGCTGCCCACAAGCTCCGCCTCGCTCCTCTCTTCCTCCTTACAGAGCCTCCCGACGCAGGAAGCCCCGAAAAACATCGCCGACATCGTTGTGTTCACCGTCGGGCACCGGAGATCGTCGCCGCCAATTCGTCGTCCACAGGGCTTCCTCGAGCACGCTGTTCATCCCTACGGCACCGTTGTGAGCCCCCGAGCGTTTTCCCCCTCTCCCTGCAGTCAATCCCCTCCTCTAGCCAGCCTAGCCACCGGACCTGAGAGGACCCGCTGCCGTGGTTCCAAACCGGCGTGGCCTGGGCCACCGCAGCTCGCGTCCACGCGCGCCACCTTGCTCAGAAAGCTCCCAGGAGCCCAGAACTGCCATCCGTTCGACCTCGCATGCACTGTAGCGTCTTAGCCGTCGAGCCCGTACTCCGGCCGCCGCCGCGAGCTCGTTCCCGGCGAGCTCCGGCCACCCCAGCTGTTGCCGCCTGTTGCAATGGATGCGCTTGAGTCCTGGCGTTCCGTAGCTGCAACCAGCGCTCAAAACCATTCCCCGTAGCATATTTCTGTGGCGTCTCCGTCGTCGGTTTTGGTCACCGCCGGTGAACTCCGGCAAAGACGACGTGGCACCACCATTAGCCACTAATGGCGCTCTAATTAACCCCCACAGCCACTGACCGGTGGGCCCAGCTCCTCTAACGATTTTGGTTAGGTTTAACTAAAGTCACTAATTATGACTGAACCTATGACACGTGGGTCCCAGCGTCAGGTTTGACCTGGGCTGACGCTGTTGACCTGATGACAGCACATTGATGTCAGGCTGACACTGTAAATCATTTTCTGGATTAATAATAATCCAGGAAATTCCAAAAATGTTCTAAACTTCTAAAAATCATAGAAAATCAACTGTAACTCCAAATGAAATAAATTATATATGAAAAATTATCAGAGAAATTCAAGGAATCCATCTGTAACATTTTCATGGATGTTTGAACAATGTTTGTCCTCTGTTTTGGACAAAACAAATAAAGGGCATTTAAATAATCATATATGGAGTTGTAATTTGAATCATGTATTCAAACCAACTTCATTTAAATCATAGCTAGATGCATTAGCTCAAATCACATCATATTGCCATGTCATGATCATGCATCATATTGTGGCATTGCATTGATTGTGTTCTTTCTCATTTTCTGGTGTTTGTCCCCTCTCGATAGACGTGGTTCCGACGATGAGATCGATGACACCGATGAAGAACTATACTATCTTCAGAAGTGCCAGGCAAGCAAAACCCCCTTGTTCATTCCGATACAATCCCACTCTCTCGCTCCTTCTCTCTTTTACTGCATTAGGACAACAACGATTCAACTGTTACATGCTGCGGTAGTTGAACCCCTTTCCTCTGCATGAGCTGTCATTGCCACAGTAAATGGATGAAACCCACTAGCATGAGTAGGAGTTGTTTGAGCCCTGACATGCCTACTCATTCATGGTCGGTGTCATGCTTGCTACTGCTTAGAGTTGAGTCAGGTCTGATTCATCGAGAATGAATTGGAACATGGTGAACATGTCCTACTGTTGAGAGCTAAGTGTGTGAACACAATTTGGTAAAGGTAGCGGTGAGAGGCCATGTAGGAGTACATGGTGGGTTGTCTCATTGCAGCCGTTCTCAAGAACTGAGTTCTGTGTTTGTGATCCATGAACAGTTACTACCACACATTGGGTTCCGGTAACTCGGCCCCTCTCGGCTTATTAATCAACTCGATCTCTGTCCAGGAGTTGCAACTAGTTTCTGGTGTTTGTAGGTAGTGTTAGTAGTCTACCAAGTGGCACCCGGTACATGTGTGCTTGGGATAGACTAGGCACAGTGGCACGGTGTACCAAGTGGCACCCGGATGGTGGGTTTTGGAACCCTGGACATATCGTTTGGGGCCGTGAGCGACACCCTGGCCGGATCTCCTTGCGGATGGAACCCGAATAGGCTATAAACCTGGACGAGAGACTTGTGTGGTTAGTCAGGTCGTGGCCGACACCCTCGCCTGGCTTCCGCTTGAAGGTTGCCGAGGTACATGACGTGTACAGGGCGATAAGTGGCGAGAGCGTGTGTAAAGAAGTACACCCCTGCAGGGTTATCATTATCTATTCGAATAGCCGGATTCCTCGGATATGGAAACTTGGACCCCTTACAAAGTTCATAGACAAGTGAAAGTGGATACTCTCAAATGCGCAAGATAAGCGTGAGTGCTATGGATGGCCTTCTCGTAGGGAGACGGGAGTGGATCCATAGTGGACTATTGATATGGTGAATATGTGGACTCGTGTGCGCCACCTCAAAAGAGTTACTTGCAGTCGTAGTTTAGGTTAGCCACTGAGTCAAAAGCTGGCTTGCTGCAGTCAAACTCCACCACCCCCTTTGTTGATACTGATGCATTTGTAGCTAGTTCTGATGTAAGTCTTGCTGGGTACATTTGTACTCATGTTTGCTTAATTTATGTTTTGCAGAGAGACTTCAGTCTCTCTAGTAGTTCCGTGTGGACTTCGACGTTTGGCTTGACACCCCAGCTACGATCTTGTGCCCTCGGCAGGATCTGATAGATAGTTAGGGTTCTCAGCCTTTTTCATTTGTAGAAGTCTGTACTCAGACATGTTAAGCTTCCGCTTGTGCTTTGACTTGTATGCTCTAAATGTTGGGTCATAAGACCCATGTTTGTATTATCTGGCTCCTCGGAGCCTAGTGGATAAATACTTGAGTCCTAGAGTTATGTTGTGATGCCATGTTGATTTTCACATATCGAGCATAGCATATTGTGTGTATGATTGAAATGCTTTGTATGTGTGGGATCCGACAACCTAGTTGTTTATCCTTGGTAGCCTCTCTTATGGGGAAATGTAGTCTTGTGCTTCCATGAGCCATAGTAGTCCACTACAGCCCGGTTCACCGGAGTCCTGCTAGCCCAACACTGCTGCTCCGGAACACTTGACTGGCCAGCATATGATTCACTTCGTTCCCGTGTCTGTCCCTTCGGGGAAATGTCACGCGGTGACATCCGGAGTCCTGCTAGCCTGCTACAGCCCAGGTTCCCGGAGTCCTGTTAGCCCAGTTGCTACAGCCCGAATTCACACGCTGCTGACCGACATGCTCCATGTTGATTCATGTATGCCTGTCCTCGTAAGTTAGTGCCACTTTGGGTTCACGACTAGTCATGTCGGCCTGGGTTCTCTGTCATATGGATGCTAGCGACACTATCATATACATGAGCCAAAAGGCGCAAACGGTCCCGGGCCATGGTAAGGCGACACCCGTGGGGATACCATGCGTGAGGCCGCAAAGTGATATGAGGTGTTACAGGCTAGATCGGTGTGACCTAGAATCGGGGTCCTGACACTATGTGTTAATGCTTTGGTCTGGTACTCTATTAAAAGGAGGCCTTAATATCCCTTAGTTTCCAATAGGACCCCGCTGCCACGGGAGGGTAGGACAAAAGATGTCATGCAAGTTCTTTTCCATTAGCACGTATGACTATATTCGGAATACATGCCTACATTACATTGATGAACTGGAGCTAGTTCCGTGTCACCCTAGGTTATGACTGTTACATGATGAACCGCATCCAGCATAATTCTCCATCACCGATCCATTGCCTACGAGCTTTCCATATATTGTTCTTCGCTTATTTACTTTTCCGTTGCTATTGTTATCATCATTATAAAACACCAAAAATATTACTTTTGCTACCGTTACCTTTTACCACCGTTACCACTACTATCATATTACTTTGCTACTAAACACTTTGCTGCAGATATTAAGTTTCCAAGTGTGGTTGAATTGACAACTCAGCTGCTAATACTTGAGAATATTCTTTGGCTCCCCTTGTGTCGAATCAATAAATTTGGGTTGAATACTCTACCCTCGAAAACTGTTGTGATCCCTTATACTTGTGGGTTATCATGACTATTTTCTGGCGCCATTGCCAGGGAGGATAGCTCTATTCTTTGAGTCACTTGGGATTTATATCTGCTTATCATTATGAAGAACTTAAAAGATCTAAGAACCAAGATTTATCCCTCAACCACGAGGGGAGGTAAGGAACTGCCATCTAGCTCTGCACTTGATTCACCTTCTGTTTTGAGTAAGCTGGCGACACCTAAACTTGCTTATGCTATTAATTCTGATATGTCGCATGTTATTGATGATGCCACTTCTACTATGCATGATACTTATGATGAAACTATTTCTATGCTTGATACTACTATGCCACTTGGTGAATTTCTTGATGAACAACTTGCTAGGGCTAGAGATAATGAAATTATTGAAACTAATAATATTGATGAAAGTGATGATGAAGATTCTCCCCCTCGATATGAATTACCTGTTGTGTCTGAGGGCTATGTTATGGATGAAGAAACTGCTAGAGACTTTCTTGCTTGCAATGATAGGAGTGATCTTAAGAAATTATTAGCTAAGCTGAAACAAAAAACTCTGAATGCTAGAATGAAATATGATCCTGCTTATGCTACCTCACCTATCTTTGTTATTGATAAGGATTATGATTTCTCTGTTGATCCTGAGACAATTACTTTAGTTGAATCTGATCCTTTCTATGGCTATGAATCTCAAACTGTTGTGGCACATCTTACTAAATTAAATGATATAGCTACCCTGTTCACTACAAACAACAACAACAACAACAACAACAACAACAACAAAGCCTTTAGTCCCAAACAAGTTGGGGTAGGCTAGAGGTGAAACCCATAAGATCTCGCAACCAACTCATGGCTCTGGCACATGGATAGCAAGCTTCCACGCACCCCTGTCCATAGCTAGCTCTTTGGTGATACTCCAATCCTTCAGGTCTCTCTTAACGGACTCCTCCCATGTCAAATTCGGTCTACCCCGCCCTCTCTTGACATTCTCCGCATGCTTTAGCCGTCCACTATGCACCGGAGCTTCTGGAGGCCTGCGCTGAATATGCCCAAACCATCTCAGATGATGTTGGACAAGCTTCTCTTCAATTGGTGCTACCCCACACATCCATCTCAACATACGCATCTCCGCCACACCTAACTGTTGAACATGTCGCCTTTTAGTCGGCCAACACTCAGCGCCATACGACATTGCGGGTCGAACCGCCGTCCTGTAGAACTTGCCTTTTAGCTTTTGTGGCACTCTCTTGTCACAGAGAATGCCAGAAGCTTGGCGCCACTTCATCCATCCGGCTTTGATTTGATGGTTCACATCTTCATAAATACCCCCATCTTCCTGCAGCATTGCCCCCAAATACCGAAAGGTGTCCTTCTGAGGTACCACCTGGCCATCAAGGCTAACCTCCTCCTCACACCTAGTAGTACTGAAACCACACATCATGTACTCGGTTTTAGTTCTACTAAGCCTAAACCCTTTCGATTCCAAGGTTTGTCTCCATAACTCTAACTTCCTATTTACCCTCGTCCAACTATCGTCAACTAGCACCACATCATCCGCAAAGAGCATACACCATGGGATATCTCCTTGTATATCCCTTGTGACCTCATCCATCACCAATGCAAAAAGATAAGGGCTCAAAGCTGACCCCTGATGCAGTCCTATCTTAATCGGGAAGTCATTAGTGTCGACATCACTTGTTCGAACACTTGTCACAACATTATCGTACATGTCCTTGATGAGGGTAATGTACTTTGCTGGGACTTGGTGTTTCTCCAAGGCCCACCACATGACATTCCGCGGTATCTTATCATAGGCCTTCTCCAAGTCAATGAACACCATATGCAAGTCCTTCTTTTGCTCCCTATATCTCTCCATAAGTTGTCGTACCAAGAAAATGGCTTCCATGGTCGACCTCCCAGGCATGAAACCAAACTGATTTTTGGTCACGCTTGTCATTCTTCTTAAGCGGTGCTCAATGACTCTCTCCCATAGCTTCATTGTATGGCTCATCAGCTTAATTCCACGGTAATTAGTACAACTCTGAACATCCCCCTTGTTCTTGAAGATTGGTACTAATATACTCCGTCTCCATTCTTCTGGCATCTTGTTTGCCCGAAAAATGAGGTTGAAAAGCTTGGTTGGCCATACTATCGCTATGTCCCCGAGACCTTTCCATACCTCAATGGGGATACAATCAGGGCCCATCGCCTTGCCTCCTTTCATCCTTTTTAAAGCCTCCTTGACCTCAGAATCCTGGATTCGCCGCACAAAACGCATGCTGGTCTCATCAAAGGAGTCGTCCAGTTCAATGGTAGAACTCTCATTCTCCCCATTGAACAGCTTGTCGAAGTACTCCCGCCATCTATGCTTAATCTCCTCGTCCTTCACCAAGATTTGGCCTGCTCCATCCTTGATGCATTTGACTTGGCCAATATCCCTCGTCTTCCTCTCTTGGATCTTGGCCATCTTATAGATGTCCCTTTCACCTTCCTTCGTGCCTAACCGTTGGTAGAGGTCCTCATATGCCCGACCCCTTGCTTCACCAACAGCTCGCTTTGCGGCCTTCTTCGCCATCTTGTACTTCTCTATGTTGTCTGCACTCCTATCTAGGTATAGGCGTTTGAAGCAATCTTTCTTCTCTTTAATCGCCTTCTGGACATCATCATTCCACCACCAGGTATCCTTATCTTCGCTTCTCCTTCCCCTGGACACTCCAAGCTCCTCCGAGGCCACCTTACGAATGCAAGTCGCCATCTTCGTCCACACATTATTCGCATCTCCTCCTTCCTCCCAGGGCCCTCCTTAATGACCCTCTCCTTGAACGCTAGAGCTACCTCCCCCTTGAGCTTCCACCACTTCGTTCTAGCGACTTTGGCACGCTTATCCCGCTGGACACGAATCCGAAAGCGGAAGTCAGCAACCACCAGCTTATGCTGGGGTACAACACTCTCTCCAGGTATCACCTTACAGTCTAGGCACACACGCCTATCTTCTCTTCTCGAGAGGATGAAATCAATCTGGCTAGAGTGTTGGCCACTACTAAAAGTCACCAGATGTGATTCTCTCTTTCTAAAGAGGGTGTTAGCTACAATCATGTTGTAGGCTAGAGCAAAGCTTAAGACATCTTCTCCTTCTTGATTCCTGATGCCATAGCCAAAGCCCCCGTGCTCCCCTTCAAAACCTGTGTTAGATGTACCCACGTGGCCATTGAGGTCTCCTCCTATGAAGAGCTTCTCACCAATCGGTACACTCCTAACCATGTCTTCCAGGCCTTCCCAGAACTCCCTCTTGGTGTTCTCATTATGGCCTACTTGCGGGGCATACGCGCTGATAACATTGAGAACCAATTCCTCAACTACCAGCTTGACCAGGATAATCCGGTCCCCACGTCTCTTGACGTCTACCACTCCATACTTGAGGCTCTTGTTGATCAAGATGCCTACGCCATTTCTGCTTGCAGCCGTCCCTGTGTACCACAGCTTGAAGCCGGTATCCTCCACCTCCTTCGCCTTCTGTCCTCTCCATTTGGTTTCTTGGACGCAAAGGATATCAACACCTCTCCTCACCGCTGCATCAACTAGCTCCTGAAGCTTCCCTGTTAGAGACCCTACGTTCCAGCTACCAAAGCGAATCATCCTAGGCTCGGCTAGCTTCCTTACCCTTCGCACTCGTCGAGTCAAATGCGAAGACCCTTGCCCATTTTCCACTACATCCGGGCGCCGATGTAGCGCGCCACTAAGGATGCGACGACCCGATCCTCGCTCACTTGCCACCGTATCCGGATCAAGATACAGCGCGCCACCTTGGGGGTGACGGCCTGGCCCTTGCCCATTTTCCACCACATCCGGGTTCCGATGTAGCGCGTCGCTGAGAGGGTTACGCCCCAACGAAAATCTTTTGGGTTTCATCTCCATAAGAGTGGCTGAGTTTTTACGTTGGCTCGCCAAGCCTATCACAACCCTCCTCCTTTACCCGGGCTTGGGACCGGCTATGTTGAGACACATAGTTACCCTATTCACTAATGATGAGAAAAGTCTCTATTATTATATCCTTAAATTATTTCCGTTCTCATTAAAGGGTGATGCTAAGATATGGTTTAATTCTCTTGATCCTGGTTGAGTGCGTAGTCCCCTGGATATTATTTATTACTTCTCTGCTAAATATTTCCCCGCTCTGCTTTAAGGAAAATATATAATTTTGTGCAAATTGAAGAAGAGAGTCTCCCACAAGCTTGGGGGAGGCTTCTCCAATTACTTAATGCTTTGCCTGATCATCCTCTTAAGAAAAATGAAATACTTGATATCTTTTATAATGGACTAACCGATGCTTCCAGAGACCACCTGGGCAATTGTGCTGGTTGTGTTTTTAGGGAAATAACACTAGATGAAGCGGAAATTTTATTGAATAATATGCTAACCAATGAAAATAATTGGACACTTCCTGATCCAATTCCTGAACCAACTCCTAAGCCAACTCCGAAGAAAAGGGGTATTCTATTTCCCAGTCCTGAAGATATGCAAGAGCAAAGAAATCTATGAAAGAAAAAGGCATTAAAGCTGAAGATGTTAAGAATTTACCTCCTATTGAAGAAATACATGGTCTTAATTTACCGCCTGTTGAAGAAATACATGGTCTTGATAACCCGACACAGGTAGTAAAGGTAAATTCTCTCTATAGATATGATAAAGCTGAAATCCCATTTATTAAGTTTGCTAGCCCATGCTTAGATGAGTTTGATAACTTTATGGTTAAACAAGAAAACTTCAATGCTTATTTTGGTAGAGAATTAAGATGCAATGCTGATATGCTTGAACACTTGGGTGATTATATGGCTAATGTTAAAGGTGAACTTAAACTTATTAGTAAACATGCTTCTATGTTTACCATTCAAGTAGAACAAGTACTTAAAGCTCAGAATGATTTGCTCAATGAATTGAATAGTAAGAAAAATGATAATGCTGTTAGAGTTATGACTAGTGGTGGTAAAATGACTCAGGAACCCTTGTATCCTGAGGGACATCCTAAGAGAATTGAACAAGATTCTCAGAGAAATAATATTGACGCACCTAGTCCTTCTAAGAGGAAGAAAAAGAAAAATGATAGGACTTTGCATGCTTCTAGTGAACCTGTTATTGACACACCTGAGAATCCTAATGATATCTCCATTTCTGATGCTGAAACACAATCTGGTAATGAGCATGAACCTAGTAAAAATGTTAATAATGATGTTCATGTTGATGCTCAACCTAGTAATGACAATGAAGTAGAGATTGAACCTGCTGTTGATCTTGATAACCCACAATCAAAGAATCAATGTTATGATAAGAGAGACTTTGTTGCTAGGAAGCACGGTAAAGAAAGAGAACCATGGGTTCAGAAACCCATGCCTTTTCCTCCCAAACCATCCAAGAAAAAGGATGACGAGGATTTTGAGCGCTTTGCAGAAATGATTAGACCTATCTTTTTGCGTATGCGTTTGACTGATATGCTTAAAATGAATCCTTATGCTAAGTACATGAAAGAAATTTTAGTAATAAAAGAAAGATAGCGGAAGCTGAAATTTCCACCATGCTTGCTAATTATACTTTTAAGGGTGGAATACCTAAGAAACAAGGAGATCCCGGTGTACCAACTATACCATGCTCCAGTAAAAGAAACTATGTTAAAACTGTTTTATGTGATCTTGGAGCCGGTGTTAGTGTTATGCCTCTCTCTTTATATCGTAGACTTGATTTGAATAAGTTGACACCTATTGAAATATCTTTGAAATGGCTGATAAATCAACTGCTATACCTGTCGGTATTTGTGAGGATGTGTCTGTTCTGGTTGCAAACGTTACTATTTTAACAGACTTTGTTATTCTTGATATTCCCGAGGACGATAGTATGTCTATTATTCTTGGAAGACCCTTTTTGAATACTGCAAGGGCTGTTATTGATTGCAACAAAGGCAATGTCACTTTTCATGTTAATGGTACTGAGCATACGGTACACTTTCCGAGGAAACAACCTCAAGTCCACAGTATCAACTCTATTGGAAAAATTCCATCGATTATTTTTGGAGGTTTTGAATTTCCTCTTCCTACTGTCAAGAAGAAATATGATATTCTTATTGTTGGGGATGTGCATATCCCCGTTGAGGTAACCTAGTGTTATTCCAAAATTCTCTGGTTCCATGTTATTTGGAATGAGTTTGTTAACAAGACCTGATCAACCTTGTTAGTGGATTCCGTTTGATGAGCATGAGATGGATGAATTTAGAAAACACAATTGTCTGTACCCTCTTTTTACTTTCTGTTATTTATATTAAATAAAGAAAAAATAGTAATTTCTGTCTGTTTTCTAAATTATCAATGCAACAAAAAATACCCCAAAAAATTAAAGTTCTCCAAATGCCCTGAAATTTAAATACGATTTTTTCTAGAATATTTGAGAATATCTGGCACTGAGAACACACCAGGGGGATCAAGTGTTGGGGAACGTAGTAATTTCAAAAAAAAATCCTACGCATACGCAGGATCATGGTGATGCATAGCAACGAGAGGGGAGAGTGTCGTCGACTTACCCTCATAGACCGTTAAGCGGAAGCGTTATGACAACGCAGTTGATGTAGTCGTACGTCTTCACGATCGACCGATCCTCAGTACCGAACGTACGGCACCTCCGTGTTCAGCACACGTTTAGCTCGGTGATGTCCCGTGAACTCATGATCCAGTAGAGCTCGGGGAAGAGTTTCGTCAGCACGACAGCGTGGTGACGATGTTGATGAAGCTACCACAACAGGGCTTCACCTAAACACCGCTACAGTATGACCGAGGTGGATTATGGTGGAGGGGGGCACCGCGCACGGTTGGGAGAGATCTTTGTGATCAACTTTGTGTGTATAGAGGTGCCCCTTCCCCTGTATATAAAGGACCAAGTGGGAGGCCGGCCGGCCCTTGTTGGCGCACCAGGAGGAGGAATCCTCCTCCTAGTAGGAGTAGGATTCCTCCCTTTCCTACTCCTACTAGGAGGAGGAAAGGAAGGGAGAGAAAGAGAAGGAAAGGGGGGCGCCGCCCCCCTCTCCTAGTCCAATTCGGACAGAGGGGAGGGGGCGCGCTGCCTGCCCTAGGCCGGCGCCTCTCTCTTTCCCTTATGCCCCAACAAGGCCCATTAGCCCCTGGGGGGTTCCGGTAACCCCTCCGGTACTCCGGTAAAATCCCGATTTTACCCGGAACTCTTCCGATGTCCAAATGTAGGCTTCCAATATATCAATCTTTATGTCTCGACCATTTCGAGACTCCTCGTCATGTCCATGATCATATCCGGGACTCCGAACTACCTTCGGTACATCAAAACATATAAACTCATAAAACCGATCGTCATAAAACTTTAAGCGTGCGGACCCTACGGGTTCGAGAACTATGTAGACATGACTGAGACATGTCTCCGGTCAATAACCAATAGCGGAACCTGGATGCTCATATTGGTTCCTACATATTCTACAAAGATCTTTATCGGTCAAACCGCATAACACTATACGTTGTTCTCTTTGTCATCGGTATGTTACTTGCCCGAGATTCGATCATCGGTATCCCAATACCTAGTTCAATCTCGTTACCGGCAAGTCTCTTTACTCGTTTCTTAATGCACTATCCCGCAACTAACTCATTTGTTGCATTGCTTGCAAGTCTTATAGTGATGTTCATTACCGAAAGGGCCCAAAGATACCTCTTCGACAATCATAGTGACAAATCCTAATCTTGATCTATGCCAACTCAACAAGTACCATTGGAGACACCTGTAGAGCACCTTTATAATCACCCAGTTACATTGTGACGTTTGGTAGCACACAAAGTGTTCCTCCAGTATTCGGGAGTTGCATAATCTCATAGTCATAAGAACATGTATAAGTCATGAAGAAAGCAATAGCAGTAAACAGAAACGATCAAGTGCTAAGCTAACGGAATGGGTCAAGTCAATCACATCATTCTCCTAATGATGTGATCCCATTGATCAAATAATAACTCATGTCTATGGTTTGGGAACTTAACCATCTTTGATCAATGAGCTAGTCAAGTAGAGGCATACTAGTGACACTATGTTTATCTATGTATTCACACATGTATTATGTTTTAGGTTAATACAATTCTAGCATGAATAATAAACATTTATAATGAAATAAGGAAATAAATAATAACTTTATTATTGCCTCTAGGGTATATTTCCTTCAGTCTCCCACTTGCACTAGAGTCAATAATCTAGATTACATAGTAATGATTTTAACACCCATGGAGCCTTGGTGCTGATCATGTTTTGATCGTGGAAGAGGCTTAGTCAATGGGTCTGCAACATTCAGATCCGTATGTATCTTGCAAATCTCTATGTCTCCCACCTGGACTTGATCCCGGATGGAGTTGAAGCGTCTCTTGTTGTGCTTGGTTCTCTTGTGAAATCTGGATTCCTTTGCCAAGGCAATTGCACCAGTATTGTCACAAAAGATTTTCATTGGACCCGATGCACTAGGTATGACACCTAGATCGGATATGTACTCCTTCATCCAGACTCCTTCATTCGCTGCTTCAGAAGCAGCAATGTACTCCGCTTCACATGTAGATCCCGCCACCACGCTCTGTTTAGAACTGCTCCAACTGACAGCTCCACCGTTTAATATAAACATGTATCTAGTTTGCTATTTAGAATCGTCCGGATCAGTGTCAAACCTTGCGTCAACGTAACCATTTCCGATGAGAACTTTGTCACCTCCATAAACGAGAAACATATCCTTGGTCCTTTTCAGGTACTTCAGGATGTTCTTGACCGCTGTCAAGTGATCCACTCCTGGATTACTTTGGTACCTCCCTGCTAGGCTAATAGCAAGACACACATCAGGTCTGGTACACAACATTGCATACATTATAGAGCCTATGGCTGAAGCTTAGGGAACATTTTTCATTTTCTCTCTATCTTCTGCAGTGGTCGGGCATTGAGTCTTACTCAACTTCACACCTTGTAACACAGGCAAGAACCCTTTCTTAGCTTGATCAATTTTGAACTTCTTCAAAACTTTATCAAGGTATGTGCTTTGTGAAAGTCCAATTGAGCGTCTTGATCTATCTCTATAGATCTTGATTCCCAATATATAAGCAGCTTCACCGAGGTCTTTCATTGAAAAAATCTTATTCAAGTATCCTTTTATGCTATCCAGAAATTCTATATCATTTCCAATCAACAATATGTCATCCACATATAATATTAGAAATGCTACAGAGCTCCCAGTCACTTTCTTGTAAATACAGACTTCTCCAAAAGTTTGTACAAAACCATATGCTTTGATCACACTATCAAAACATTTATTCCAACTCCGAGAGGCTTGCACCAGTCCATAATGGATCGCTGGAGCTTTCACACTTTGTTAGCTCCCTTTGAATCGATAAAACCTTCAGGTTGCATCATATACAACTCTTCTTCCAGAAATCCATTCAGGAATGCAGTCTTTTCATCCATTTGCCAAATTTCATAATCATAAAACGCGACAATTGCTAACATGATTCGAACGGACTTAAGCATCGCTACGGGTGATAAGGTCTCATCGTAGTCAACTCCTTGAACTTGTCGAAAACCTTTCGCAACATGTCGAGCTTTGTAGACAGTAACATTATCGTCAGCGTCTGTCTTCTTGAAGATCCATTTATTCTCGATGGCTTGCCGATCATCCGACAAGTCAACCAAAGTCCACACTTTGTTCTCATACATGGATCCCATCTCAGATTTCATGGCCTCAAGCCATTTTGCAGAATCTGGGTTCGTCATCGCTTCCTCATAGTTCGTAGGTTCGTCTTGGTCAAGTAACACGACTTCCAGAACAGGATTACCGTACCACTCTGGTGCGGATCTTGCTCTGGTTGACCTACGAGGTTCGGTAGTAACTTGATCTGAAGTTTCATTATCATCATCATTAGCTTCCTCACTAATTTGTGTAGGTGTCACATGAACTGGTTTCTGTGATGAACTACTTTCCAATAAGGGAGTAGGTACATTACCTAATCAAGTTCTACTTTCCTCCCACTCACTTCTTTCGAGAGAAACTCCTTCTCTAGAAGGGATCCATTCTTAGCAACGAATATCTTGCCTTCGGATCTGTGATAGAAGTGTACCCAATAGTTTCCTTTGGGTATCCTATGAAGACACATTTCTCCGATTTGGGTTCGAGCTTATCAGGTTGAAGCTTTTTCACATAAGCATCGCAGCCCCAAACTTTAAGAAACGACAACTTTGGTTTCTTGCCAAACCATAGTTCATAAGGCGCTGTCTCAACAGATTTTGATGGTGCCCTATTTAACGTGAATGCGGCCGTCTCTAAAGCATAACCCCAAAATGATAGCGGTAAATCAGTAAGAGACATCATAGATCGAACCATATCCCGTAAAGCAAGATTACGACGTTCGGACACACCATTACGCTGTGGTGTTCCGGGTGGCGTGAGTTGCGAAACTATTCCGCATTGTTTCAAATGTAGACCAAACTCATAACTCAAATATTCTCCTCCACGATCAGATCGTAGAAACTTTATTTTCTTGTTACAATGATTTTCCACTTCACTCTAAAATTCTTTGAACTTTTCAAATGTTTCAGACTTATGTTTCATTAAGTAGATATACCCATATCTTCTTAAATCATCTGTGAAGGTGAGAAAATAACGATACCCTCCGCGAGCCTCAATATTCATCGGACCACATACATCAGTATGAATGATTTCCAACAAATCTGCTGCTCGCTCCATAGTTCCGGAGAACGGCGTTTTAGTCATCTTTCCCATAAGGCATGGTTCGCAAGTACCAAATGATTCATAATCAAGTGATTCCAAAAGTCCATCAGTATGGAGTTTCTTCATGCGCTTTATACCAATATGACCCAAACAGCAGTGCCACAAATAAGTTGCACTATCATTATCAACTCTACATCTTTTGGCTTCAACATTATGAATATGTGTATCACTACTATCGAGATTCAACAAAAATAGACCACTCTTTAAGGGTGCATGACCATAAAAGACATTACTCATATAAATAGAACAACCATTATTCTCGGATTTAAATGAATAACCGTCTCGCATCAAACAAGATCTAGATATAATGTTCATGCTTAACGCTGGCACCAAATAACAATTATTTAGGTCTAAAACTAATCCCGAAGGTAGATGTAGAGGTAGCGTGCCGACAGCGATCACATCGACTTTGGAACCATTTCCCACGTGCATCGTCACCTCGTTCTTAGCCAGTCTTTGCTTAATCCATAGTCCCTGTTTCGAGTTGCAAATATTAGCAACAGAACCAGTATAAAATACCCAGGTGCCACTGCGAGCTCTGGTAAGCTACACATCAATAACATGTATATCACATATATCTTTGTTCACCTTGCCATCCTTATTATCCGCCAAATACTTGGGGCAGTTCTGCTTCCAGTGACCAGTCTGTTTGCAGTAGAAGCACTCAGTCTCAGGCTTAGGTCCAGACTTGGGTTTCTTCTCCTGAGCAGCAACTTGTTTGCTGTTCTTCTTGAAGTTCCCCTTATTCTTCCCTTTGCCCTTTTTCTTGAAACTGGTGGTCTTGTTGACCATCAACACTTGATGCTCCTTCTTGATTTCTACCTCCGCAGCTTTTAGCATCGCGAAGAGCTCGGGAATTGTCTTATTCATCCCTTGCATATTATAGTTCATCACGAAGCTTTTGTAGCTTGGTGGCAGTGATTGAAGAACTCTGTCAATTACACTATCAATAGGAAGATTAACTCCCAGTTGATTTAAGTGATTATGATACCCAGACATTTCGAGTATATGCTCACTGATAGAACTATTCTCCTCCATCTTGCAGCTATAGAACTTATTCGTGACTTCATATCTCTCAATCCGGGCATTTGCTTGAAATATTAACTTCAACTCCTGGAACATCTCATATGCTCCATGATGTTCAAAACGTCGTTGAAGTCCCGATTCTAAGCCGTAAAGCGTGGCACACTGAACTATCGAGTAGTCATCAGCTTTGCTCTGCCAGACGTTTAGAACATCTGGTGTTGCTCCTGCAGCAGGTTTGGCACTTAGCGGTGCTTCCAGGACATAATTCTTCTATGCAGCAATGAGGATAATCCTCAAGTTACGGACCCAGCCCGCGTAATTGCTACCATCATCTTTCAACTTTGCTTTCTCAAGGAAAACATTAAAATTTGACAGAACAACAGCACGGGCCATCTATCTACAACAACATAGATAAGCAAAATACTATCAGGTACTAAGTTCATGATAAATTTAAGTTCAATTAATCACATTACTTAAAGAACTTCCACTTAGATAGACATCCCTCTAATCATCTAAGTGATCACGTGATCCATATCAACTAAACCATAACCGATCATCACGTGAAATGGAGTAGTTTTCAATGGTGAACATCATTATGTTGATCATATCTACTATGTGATCCACGCTCGACCTTTCGGTCTCAGTGTTCCGAGGCCATATCTGCATATGCTAGGATCGTCAAGTTTAACCCGAGTATTCTGCTTGTGCAAAACTGTCTTGCACCCGTTGTAGATGGACGTGGATCTTATCACACCTGATCATCATGTGGTGTCTCGGCACGACGAACTTTGGCAACGGTGCATACTCAGGGAGAACACTTTTATCTTGAAATTTAGTTAGAGATCATCTTATAATGCTACTGTGAAACAAAGCAGAATAAGATGCATAAAGGATAAACATCACATGCAATCAATATAAGTGATATGATATGGCCATCATCATCTTGTGCTTGTGATCTCCATCTCTAAAGCACCGTCATGATCACCATCGTCACCGGCGCGACACCTTGATCTCCATCGTAGCATCGTTGTCGTCTCGCCAACTATTGCTTCTACGACTATCGCTACCGCTTAGTGATAAAGTAAAGCAATTACAGGGCGATTGCATTGCATACAATAAAGCGACAACCATATGGCTCCTGCCAGTTGCAGATAACTCTGTTACAAAACATGATCATCTCATAAAATAAATATAGCATCATGTCTTGACCATATCACATCACAACATGCCCTGCAAAAACAAGTTAGACGTCCTCTACTTTGTTGTTGCAAGTTTTACGTGGCTGCTACGGGCTGAGCAAGAACCGTTCTTACCTATACATCAAAACCACAATGATAGTTTGTCAAGTTAGTGCTGTTTTAACCTTCTCAAGGACTGGGCGTAGCCACACTCGGTTCAACTAAAGTTGGAGAAACTGACACCCGCCAGCCACCTATGTGCAAAGCACGTCGATAGAACCAGTCTCACGTAAGCGTACGCGTAATGTCGGTCTGGGCCGCATCATCCAACAATACCGCCGAACCAAAATATGACATGCTGGTAAGCAGTATGACTTGTATCGCCCACAACTCACTTGTGTTCTACTCGTGCATATAACATCTACGCATAAAACCAGGCTCGGATGCCACTGTTGGGGAACGTAGTAATTTCAAAAAATTTCCTACGCACACGCAGGATCATGGTGATGCATAGCAATGAGAGGGGAGAGTGTCGTCCACGTACCCTCGTAGATCGTTAAGCGGAAGCGTTATGACAATGTGGTTGATGTAGTCGTACGTCCTCACGATCGACCGATCCTCAGTACCGAATGTACGGCACCTCCGCATTCAGCACATGTTCAGTTCGGTGACGTCCCGCGAACTCACGACCCAGTAGAGCTCGGGGAAGAGTTTTTTCAGCACGATGGCATGGTGACGATGTTGATGAAGCTACCGCAGCAGGGCTTCGCCTAAACACCGCTGTAGTATGACCTAGGTGGATTATGGTGGAGGGGGGCACCGCACACGACTGGGAGAGATCTTTGTGATCAACTTTGTGTGTCTAGAGGTGCCCCCTGCCCCTGTATATAAAGGAGTAAGGGGGAGGCCGGCCGTCCCTTGTTGGCGCGCCAGGAGGAGGAATCCTCCTCCTAGTAGGAGTAGGATTCCTCCCTTTCCTACTCCTACTAGGAGGGGGAAAGGAAGGGAGAGAAAGAGAAGGCAAGGGGGGCGCCGCCCCCCTCTCCTAGTCCAATTCTGACAGAAGGGAGGGGTGCGCTGCCTGCCCTAGGCCGGCCCCTCTCTCTTTCCCTTATGGCCCAACAAGGCCCATTAGCCCCCGGGGGGTTCGGGTAACCCCTCCGGTACTCCGGTAAAATCTCGATTTTCCCGGAACTCTTCCGATGTCCAAATGTAGGCTTCTAATATATCAATCTTTATGTCTCGACCATTTCGAGACTCCTCGTCATGTACGTGATCATATCCGGGACTCCGGACTACCTTCGGTACATCAAAACATATAAACTCATAAAATCGATCGTCACAGAACTTTAAGCATGCGGACCCTACGGGTTCGAGAACTATGTAGACATGACAGAGACATGTCTCCGGTCAATAACCAATAGCAAAACCTGGATGATCATATTGGTTCCTACATATTCTATGAAGATCTTTATCGGTCAAACCGCATAACACTATACGTTGTTCTCTTTGTCATGGGTATGTTACTTGCCCGAGATTCGATCGTCGGTATCCCAATACCTAGTTCAATCCCGTTACCAGCAAGTCTCTTTACTCGTTTTGTAATGCACTATCCCGCAACTAACTCATTAGTTGCATTGCTTGCAAGGCTTATAGTGATGTGCATTACCGAGAGGGCCCAGAGATACCTCTCCGACAATCAGAGTGACAAATCCTAATCTTGATCTATGCCAACTCAACAAGTACCATCGGAGACACCTGTAGAGCACCTTTATAATCACCCAGTTACGTTGTGACATTTGGTAGCACACAAAGTGTTCCTCCGGTATTCGGGAGTTGCATAATCTCATAGTCATGAGAACATGTATAAGTCATGAAGAAAGCAATAGCAGTAAACAGAAACGATCAAGTGCTAAGCTAACGGAATGGGTCAAGTCAATCACATCATTCTCCTAATGATGTGATCCCATTGATCAAATAACAACTCATGTCTATGGTTTGGAAACTTAACCATCTTTGATCAATGAGCTAGTCAAGTAGAGGCATACTAGTGACACTATGTTTGTCTATGTATTCACACATGTATTATGTTTCGGGTTCATACAATTCTACCATGAATAATAAACATTTATCATGAAATAAGGAAATAAATAATAAGTTTATTATTGCCTCTAGGGCATATTTCCTTCAGCAAGCAGCTGGCCACGAGGGTGGAGGGTGCGCCCCCTGCCTCGTGGGCTCACGGTGGCTCTCCTCCACTTATTCTAGCTACCACACACTCCTTCTTCCTCCCACAAACATCACTAACCAGCTCAAATCTGAGTCCAAGCTCATTTTGCTGCCATTTTTGATCTCCTTGCTCAAAGCTCCATTCAAAAAACTGCTTTGGGGGATTGTTCCTTGGTATGTGACTCCTCCAATGGTCCAATTAGTTTTTGTTCTTGTGCTTTATTCATTGCATATTTTTGCTGCTTAGGTGACCGTGTTCTTGAGCTTGCATGTCAAATTTATATGGTAAAAAGTAGTTTTGATGCATGATATTGCCTCTAGGCACTTGTAGGAGTAGTTGCTATCAATTTTGTTGAGTTTGGTTCACTTTTATTTTGAGTTACTAAAATTTCAGAAATTTTTCAGAGGAAGAAATATGTTTAGGAAATTGTACCAAGGTGGTCCTTCAAGGAAGCAAGGACCCAGGCTCGTAATATGCGATGCCGATGATGAACCACCGACGGAAGCTCAAGTGCGGGCTTGTGAATGGCCTTCAGAGGACTTTATGGATCGAGCAGGAATCAAGGAAGGATTTAACGCATATGTGCGTAATGCTGATCTTGAGAGCTTCGAGGCAGATAAGTGCCGGCGGTACCACTATCTCACTGATTCCTTTGTGAGAAGGTTCTAATTTTCATTATCATGCAATTCTCAATCTGTCCTATTTGATCTTTATGAAAATTCTTATACTATGGACTTAGAGGATTTTAATATTGCTTGCAAACTTCCACAATGGGGTAGCACTAATGAGCCTCGCAAATCTGAGTTTAGAGATTTTCTTGCTAGTATAACTGTGGGGGAATCTAGAGACATAACACAAGCTACCATAGGGAGCATTCATTTTCCCGCTATACATTATCTTGGTCTCTTCATAGGTAGGTGCATAAATGGTAAGGATGAAGCATGTCACATGTGTGTCCCTGACCTCAGTGTTCTCAGGAGTGCTGTATTAGGAGATAAACATTATAATTTGGGACCAATTGTTGCACGTAGGTTGCATAATAATAGATTTAATGGAGATTTCTTCGGTGGAATTTATGCAACCTGTCTAGCTAATTTTCTTGATATACCCATACTTGGGTATGATATTGAGTTGCCTCCTGTTTATTTAGATTATGAGGCCATGGTTCATCATCAGTTTGTTGAGAGGAATGATCAATTCCTCAAGTACCGACTAATATTTGACAGACGACGCACCTATCATGTCGCTCTCCCTGATCCTGCTTTCTTTGACTCTCAGGCAAAATGGAGATATATTATAACCATCGAGGAGGCGGACGAGTATAAGAGGAGGACAGAGATGGCCCGTCTCCAAGCGGCAGCTCATGAGGCAATAGCTGCTGCATCTCAGTATGACCCCAACTATAACTTTGCATATCCGCCAGGCCAGCCGTGGCCATAGACCAACTTAGTCCAAAATCCTAAACTTGGGGGAGTACGTATCTCTCAATGACATTACATTCATGTTCACACACTCATTGCTAGTTGTCGGTGCTCATACTTTTTCATTGTATCATCCATGCTAGTTTATTTTCCTTTTTATGTTTTCTTCTTGTGTGTTTAATAAACCTTAAGAAAAACAAAAAAATTAGTTGTAGCTTTTAATTAGTTTACTTTCCATGCTTGTAGTAGTAATTAAAAAGAAAACCCCAAAAGATTTCGTGTTCTTCTTTTGCTTGTTGGGAGCTTTCCCGTGTAAATAGTTTTATTTCTTTTCTTGCTCTTTGGGAGTCAAGAGGAGAAGACCATAATGAAAATGTTAAAGTGGCTCTTATATGCATTATTGTTGATCTAACAAAGACCCCATATTACCTTGACTTCTCTCTTGAATTGAATGCTTGTAGATTCCAGCTTAGTCCAATGCATGTGCACTATTATTATTATCCACACTATTCGGTTGTGCAAGTGAAAGGCAATAATGATGATTATATGATGAACTTACTGAGATGAGAAAAGCTGGTATGAACTCGAACTCTCTTGTTTTTGTAAATATGATTAGTTCATCATTCTTGATTCAGCCTATTATGAATAAACATGTTTGCAATGACAATTAGAGATTATAGTTGCTTATGCCATGCTTAATTAGCTAGGAGATTATAATGGTTTACCTTGCATGCCAACATGCTATTAAAATGGTTGTGATGTGGTATGATAGGGTGGTATCCTCTTTTGAACGATTCGAGTGGCTTGACTTGGCACATGTTCAAGCATGTAGTTGAAACAAAATCAACATAGCCTCTACGATATTTATGTTCATGGTGCATTATATCCTACTCATGCTTGCATTCAGTGTTGATTAATTTTAATGCATGTTCATGACTGTTGTCGCTCTCTAGCTGGTCGCTTCCCAGTCTTTTGCTAGCCTTCACTTGTACTAAGAGAGAATACTGCTTGTGCATCCAATTCCATAAACCCCAAAGTTGTTCCATATGAGTCCACCATACCTACCTATATACGGTATCTACCTGCCGTTCCAAGTAAATTTGTATGTGCCAAACTCTAAACCTTCAAATAAACATTCTGTTTTGTATGCTCGAATAGCTCATGTATCAACTAGGGTTGTCCGTATCTTCCATGTTAGGTGGGTTATTCTCAAGAGGAGTGGACTCCGCTCCTCACTCACGAGAAAGTGGCTGGTCACCGGGATGCCCAGTCCCATGCTTTATGCAAATCAAATCAAAATAATTGCAAACAATACTCCCCCGGGACTGTTGTTAGTTGGAGGCACTCGTTGTTTCGAGCAAACCATGGATTGATGCTTGTTGGTGGAGTGGGAGTATAAACTTTACCATTCTGTTTGGGAACCGCCTATAATGTGTGTAGCATGGAAGATATCACCATCTCTTGGTTGTTATGTTGACAATGAAAGTATACCGCTCAAAATATTATTCACATCTATTTCAAAACCGAGCTCTGACACCTCTACAAATCCCTGCTTCCCTCTGCGAAGGGCCTATCCATTTACTTTTATGTTGAGTCATCATCTCTTATTAAAAAGCACCAGTTGGAGAGCACCGCTATCATTTGCATCCATTACTGTTAGTTTACATTGAGTATGACTTGACTGGATCTCTTTTACCATGAATTACAATGTCTAGTCAGTCCTTGATCTTTAAAGGTGCTCTGCATTTATGTTTTGCGGTCTCAGAAAGGGCTAGCGAGATACCATCTTGTTATATCATATCATGATTGTTTTGAGAAAGTGTTGTCATCCGAGATTTATTATTATTGCTCGCTAGTTGATTATGTCATTGTTATGAGTAAACATGAGACCTAAATGTTATTGTGAATATGGTTAGTTCATAATCTTTGCTGAAAACTTGAATGCCGGCTTTACATATTTACAACAACAAGAGCAAACAGAGTTTGTAAAAGTTTTTCTTTATCACTTTCAGTTTATCAACTGAATTGCTTAAGGACAAGCAAAGGTTTAAGCTTGGGGGAGTTGATACGTCTCCGTCGTATCTACTTTTCCAAACACTTTTGCCCTTGTTTTGGACTCTAACTTGCATGATTTGTATGGAACTAACCCGGACTGACGCTGTTTTCAGCAGAATTGCCATGGTGTTATTTTTATGCAGAAATAAAAGTTCTCGGAATGACCTGAAAATCAATGGAGAATTATTTTGGAATATACAAAAAATACTTGAAGAAGAATCCATGTCAGGGGGGCCTCCACCTGTCCACGAGGGTGGGGGCGCGCCTGCCCCCCTGGGCGCCCCCCTGCTTCATGGGCCCCCTGACGCTCCATCGACCTCAACCCCGACCCCATATATTCACTTTCGGGGAGAAAAAAACCAGAGAGAAGGATTCATCGCGTTTTACGATACGGAGCCGCTGCCAAGCCCTAAACTCTCTCGGGAGGGCTGATCTGGAGTCCGTTCAGGGCTGCGAGAGGGGAATCCATCGCCATCATCATCATCATCATCAACCATCCTCCATGACCAATTTCATGATGCTCACCACCGTGCATGAGTAATTCCATCATAGGCTTGCTGGACGGTGATGGGTTGGATGCGATTTATCATGTAATCGAGTTAGTTTTGTTAGGGTTTGATCCCTAGTATCTACTATGTTCTGAGACTAATGTTGCTATGACTTTGCTATGCTTAATGCTTGTCACTAGGGCCCGAGTGCGTTGATTTCAGATCTAAACCTATTATGTTTTCATCAATATATGAGAGTTCTTGATCCTATCTTGCAAGTATGTGTTATGATCCGGCAACCCTGAAGTGACAATAATTGGGACCACTCCCGGTGATGACCGTAGTTTGAGGAGTTCATGTATTCACTATGTGTTAATGCTTTGGTCTGGTACTCTATTAAAAGGTGGCCTTAATATCCCTTAGTTTCCAATAGGACCCCGCTGCCACGGGAGGGTAGGACAAAAGATGTCATGCAAGTTCTTTTCCATAAGCACGTATGACTATATTGTGAATACATGCCTACATTACATTGATGAACTGGAGCTAGTTCTGTGTCACCCTAGGTTATGACTGTTACATGATGAACTGCATCCGGCATAATTCTCCATCACCAATCCATTGCCTACGAGCTTTCCATATATTGTTCTTCGCTTATTTACTTTTTCATTGCTATTGTTATCATCACTATAAAACACCAAAAATATTACTTTTGCTACCGTTACCTTTTACCACCATTACCACTACTATCATATTACTTTGCTACTAAACACTTTGCTACAGATATTAAGTTTCCAGGTGTGGTTGAATTGAGAACTTAGCTGCTAATACTTGAGAATATTCTTTGTGTCGAATGAATAAATTTGGGTTGAATACTCTACCCTCGAAAACTGTTGCGATCCCCTATACTTGTGGGTTATGAGAGACCCTTGAGGGCGGTCACCGAACCCATACAAATGGCAACCCTTGGGGGCGGTCACCGAACCCGTACACTTTGGCAGCCCTTAGGGGCGGTCATCGGTACCCGTCAAATTGCTTGGGGTGATCTCCACGACCTAATTGGAGACCCCGATGCTTGCCCAGAGCTTTACACCACAATTATTGAGCTTGAACACCACAAACCGTCTAGGGAGCCCAAGCACCCAAGAGGAACAAGCTCAAGGGTACCAAGCACCCAAGAGTAATATGCTTCTCAACTTGTAACTTCCACGTATCACCGTGGAGTGAAACCTATGCACCAAATGCAATGGCAAGGGCACACGGAGTGCCCAAGTCCTTCTCTCCCAAATCCCACCAAAGCAACTAATGCTAGGGAGGGAAATGAGAGGAAGAACAAGAAGGAGAACACCAAGAACTCCAAGATCTAGTTCCAAGGGGTTCCCCTCATGTAGAGGAGAAAGTGATTGGTGGAAATGTGGATCTAGATCTCCTCTCTCTTTCCCCCCAAAAATAGCAAGAATCCATGGAGAGATTGAGAGATAGCAAGCTCAAAGAAGGTCAACAATGGGGGAAGAACACGAGCTTAAAGGATAAGGTTCATTGGGGAAGAAGACCCCCTTTTATAGGTGGGGAAAAAAATCCAACCGTTATGCTCACAACCCGCACAGAGCGGTACTACCTCTCGACCTCACGGTACTACCACTAGGGGTAGCGGTACTACCTCAAAGGGTAGCGGTACTACTGCTTGCGAGCGGTACTAAAAAATACATCCGTGCCTACCACCGCTGGACCTGTGATGAGTTTTTGGTCTGGAGCGGAAGTAGCCACGGAAGTAGCCGCGGTAGTACTGCTCCAAGCGGTAGTACCACTCCCAAGAGCGGTAGTAAAAAATTACATCCCCTCCAAGCAGTAGTACCCTTCTTCGAATAAGACCAGTAAAACCTCCAACACCGAAAACGCAATAGAAGAAGCATGTGAACTCCGTTTTGGATGAACTCGAGCTTGTCAAGAAGATGACCATAAGCTCCAAATCTCACAAAGAGAACCAAACAAGAACCAAGAAAGGTGAGGCAAGGATGCAATGGTTTGAGCTCTCTATGAATGATACGATCAAGCTACTCATCGAGAGCCCCCCTTGATAGTATGACAATTGATCCTATAACCCGGTCTCCCAACTACCACCATGAGACCGGTAAAATAGAAGACCTATCAAGGGAAAACCTTTGCCTTGCACAAAGTCCACTTGAGCTATATGATGACGATCTTGACTCCCTCAAGTTGGACCACCTTTCTTGATTGCGTTGGCTCGATGAAGACTAGATGATTGCTCCCCCATAGTCCACTATGGGTGAGCCACTCTTCGGCACATCTCCACAAGTCCACTGTCACCATAATGGATGGCAAGCTTCAAGCACTTGATCTCTTCATGGTGCATCACTTGAACTTGCACACCGCAACCTAACCCCACAAAGAACTCTCATGAAGACCACAAGTTAGTACACAAAACGTAATTGACAATGCTTACCATACCATGGGATCACTTGATCCCTCTCGGTACATCTTCTACGCTTTGTGTGTTGATCAACTTGATTATCTCTTTGACTTAGTCTTGATCAACCTCTCACAAGACCAATCTTTATGTAATTCCTTGAATAGCACCTTGGTCGACACAAACTCTCCTTGAAACCAACACATGTACCCCAAGAAAAGCCTATGGACAAAACCTTCAAATATAACTCAAGGAAACCATTAGTCCATAGAGATTGTCATCAATTACCAAAACCAAATATGGGGCACTACATGTTCTTTCACCTCCCTTGGCCCATTAGGCCCATAAGACATAGACAGGGTGTGCGGAACCCCTTCCAGTGACCCGATGGCTATCCGGTGCATCCCGAAACCCTTTCAGTGTTTGAATACTATCATCCCATATATCAATCTTTACCTCTCGACCACTTCGAGACTCCCCGTCATGGCCGTGATCTCATTCGGGACTCCGAACAACATTCATTCACCAAATCATATAACTCACATAACACTATATCATCAACGAACATTAAGCGTCCGGACCCTACGGGTTCAAGAACTATGTAGACATGACCGAGACACCTCTCCGGTGAATAACCAATAGAGAAACCTAGATGCCCATATTGGCTCCTACATATTCTGCGAAGATCTTTATCGGTCGAACCATTATGACAACATACGTAATTCCCTTTGTCCATCGATATGTTACTTGCCCAAGATTCAATCATTGTTATCTTCATACACAGTTTAATCTTGTTACCGGCAAGTCTCTTTACTCGTTCCATAATACATCACCTCGTTACTAACTCCTTAGTCATTTGCTTGCAAGCTTATGATGTGTATTACCGATAGGGCCCAAAGATACCTCTCCGAAACTTGGAGTGACAAATCCTAGTCTTGATCTATGCCAACTCAACAAACACCTTTAGAGATACCTGTAGAGCATCTTTATGATCACCCAATTACATTGTGACATTTGATAGCACACAAGGTATTCCTCCGGTATCTGAGAATTGCATAATCTCATGGTCGAAGGAATATGTATTTGACATGAAGAAAGCAATAGCAATAAACTGATCAATCATTATGCTAAGCTAACGGGTGGGTCTTGTCCATCACATCATTCTCCTAATGGTGTGATCTCGTTATCAAATGACAACACATGTCTATGGTTAGGAAACCTTAACCATCTTTGATCAACGAGCTAGCCTAGTAGAGGCATACTAGGGACACAGTACTTTTTTATGTATTCACACATGTCTTTAAGTTTCCAATCAATACAATTCTAGCATGAATGATAAACCTTTATCATGAATAAGGAAATATAAAATAACACCTTTATTATTGCCTCTAGGGCATATTTCCTTTAGTCTCCCACTTGCACTAGAGTCAATAATCTAGTTCACATCGTCATGTGATTAACACCCATAGTTCACATCGCCATGTGACTAACACCCAAAGAGTTTACTAGAGTCAATAATCTAGTTCACATCACCAATGTGATTAACACCCAAAGAGTACTAAGGTGTGATCATGTTTTGCTTGTGAGAGAGGTTTTGTTAATGGGTCTGCCACATTCAGATCCGTATGTATTTTGCAATTTTCTATGTCTAAAATGCTCTGCACGGAGCTACTCTAACTAATTGCTCCCACTTTCAATACATATCTAGATTGAGACTCAGAGTCATCAAGATTCCTGTTAAAGCTTGCATCGATCTAACCCTTTACGATGAACCCTTTATCAACTCCATAACCGAGAAACATTTTCTTAGTCCTATAAGGATAATTTTGACCGCTGTCCAGTGATCTACTCCTGGATCACTATTGTACCCCATTGCCAAACTAATGGCAAGGCACACAACATGTTT